>NC_056738.1:255514372-255694372 GCF_019279795.1 Protopterus annectens
TAACATATATTTCTGAAGGAATGAAGATGGCTACTTTAAGATATGAAGAGAAAGTGGAACATTTTCTAAGAGCAAGTGGGCATGTAGAAAAGGGACTGGAATAAATATTTTGCATGAAGTGCCCTCACTGCTGCATACCCATATAGTCCTCCCAAGCTTGCCTAAGGTTGTTAATGAATCAATATATTTCAGTGAATGCTATGCTAGATATTCACAAGCTGTTGCACTTACCCTCATGTGTGTATACTCATTTCTCATGTCACTGAATCACTAAGGAGCATGGTCATTTGATGGACACTTTGGAAACCTTCCTGAATACTTTAGCAACCCTGCCCTCTATCCCTCCATTACTCAAGTTGTACTTTTTTTAATTTGGTTTTGTTTTTTACAAGTATGAGATTTATGTCTCTTTTTTAATATTTTTATTAATTTTAACTAATAACTTATTATAACATTTAAATATATGTGGAAACATAACATTTAGACAAACAAACTAAATTCAAAATCACAACTCAATTGACTATTTACAAAAATGCCTGCTATATATGCAAAGCTTCAAATGTTCTTGAAATAGTCCTTGTTTCATTGAGTTTGTGATTGATTGTTTAGCAGTTCTTTAAGTTTCATCCAGGTGCTGTAATAAGTGGAGACTCTAGTTGTTCTCATCTTGATTGTTAGAAGTTATAAGTGAAAAACATCAGTTGTAATACTTATGAATTCTTTCATTGTTGGAGTCAACTAATTTTTCCAATTCTTGGTGATTATCTTTCTTGAAACGGATAGAATATGCCATAAAAGTGGATAATTAACGTTCTTTAAACAGTTTGGCATTGGTGTGTTAAATAAAATTAATAATTTAGTTAAAATGAGTTTATCATTAAAGAAAGTCTGTAAAAAACATTGATTTTATCCCAAAATGGCTTAATAACTTTACAATCAAAAAACATATGCTGACAATCTGCTTTGATATTTGTCTTACATCTTCAGCAATCTATTTTTTTATTCTACATTAATTCTATTCCATTCTATGTGGAGTTATAAATGTCTAATGTATACAGTTACATGCAAACAATCTCCACTTTATAGAAGATGTAGTTCATTTTGAGGATGTCAACATTTTTTTTATCTTCTTCACTTGGATAAAGGTTATTTAAAGCTTTAAAATAAACTTTCAACAACAGAAAATGTCCCCTGGGGGAGTAAGTGCCCTGTCGCTTCAAACAATGTATAAATCCTGGAACGTAATAAAAACAAGCTTCGGGGTAACCACGGAGGTGTTCTCTCCTACTACGGGAGAAATGTAACACACAGTTCACACAATTAGTCCGAACTTTGTAAAGATGAACAAAATCAAATATCGTCGTTGTAAAAAACAATGGGTTCAATTCACCTCTAGGTGTAGTTTTGCGTATATCCAGACTAAATGTTAGTAATGAAGTTATCAAGAAGAAATCAATTGCTTTAGGCAAAGATTAGTCAAACGAGGTTATGGTGAACCTGAAATCTCAGTAGGATTGGAGAATATCCACTCCCTTAGAGAACACAGAGCAGCACCATATTATTCGTCATATATACCATCTAGTAATCAAGAAATTAGTGGTGTAGATATGAATGTTGTTAAGATACCTATGTTTTATACTAGTGATATTCACCAGATTCAAGAACTGATTAGCAAATATTGGGGTATATTAACTACGGATCAGAGTATTATGAAAATAGTAGGTGATAAACCCCGATATATATTCAAGAACAAACCCAATCTTAGAAGACTATTATGCAAAACTACACCTAGAGGTGAATTGAACCCATACAAGGGCACCTCCCCATGTGGCAAATGTAGGTTTTGCACATATATAGAAACAGGTAATATATTTGTATACCCAGATAATGGACAAATCTATGAATTTCATGTTACGGCTGATTGCAACACTGCACATATAGTGTATCTAGCTCAGTGTCGAAGCTGTTGCTCGTACTATATAGGTAAAACATATAGAACGTTTCAAACCAGGATACGTGAACATTTATATGCCATAAGAATAAAGTATTTAAATAATGCCTTGGCTAAACATATAATTAATACAAGCCAAGATCATACATTCACCTTTATGGCAATAGATCAAACAGCATATATAGATAGAGGAGGAAATATGCGTAATAGGACAGAAAAGAAAGAGGTTAACTGGATTTTGAGATTGAGAGTGGATAAAGGGAAAGGGCTGAATGAAAGAGCTTCCATTAAACCTGTATTGAAAGCCTGATGTAGAATAATGAGGTAATGTATCAGATGTATAGGATTTATCAATTATAAATGACCAGTTGTTGTAACATATTTTAGAGTTTGTAACACTCATATACATATTCCCATTATAGAATTTTGGATATAGTATATGCCGGACATAATTTAATATTTTGTTGAAGTTCATATTTATGTTCTGTCTAATTAAATGAGGATCAGTATAATCAATCTTCATCTAATTTAATACTATAGGTATATAGTTATATTTGATGTATATGTAGGACATCTAGTTTTATTTATTTGCAATAAATTTATTTTTAGAAAGATAAGTATTGCAGTCCGGTAACTGTAGTGATGAAATGAGGAAGCATTAACAGGATAGACACTTTAGCTGAAGACATTGTATTCTATAGTCTACCATTGCCTTGAGTTTATTTATAGTCGATAGATATATATATCGTCGCAGTATGAATAAAGTAATATAGAAGTTTATAACTTCTAACGCATATTATAGTCATTTTTGTTCTATGCAGTCCGGCATTTATAAGTGATGAAATGAGGAAGTAGTAATAGCAGAACATACATTCCAGTCGAAGACACTGTGCTATATAATTTACCATAGCCTTGAGTTTATTTGTAGTTGATACATATACACATCGCTACAGTATTAATATAGTAATATAGAAATTTATATTTCTAATGTATATCATAATAGGCTTGGTTAATATGTTATATTTATTGTTTTATAAGTTTATACTGAGCATAGCCAATTCTAATTGGAATTTATTTTAGTGTCACATCAGATGTGTGCTTTATATTAGGAATGTTTGAATCTACGGGCCCTAGAATGTTATCATAGGAGGCAGATTTTATCAAGCTGTTTAGACGAAAATGATCTGTTTGATTTATGATGTATTTAATAGTGATGAAGCACTACGGCACTTTTATATTGTTCGTACAAAATGCCTTAGAAACAGCGCTGTTTAGGCACTAAGGAATATGTTCCTAGGTAGCTAATTATTTTAGTCTGTTAATAACACAGATAGACGATATTGTTTATTTTTATACTTTGGGAGAGGTGTGGCTTACTAAGAACAGAAGTCATCCTAAAGATTTGGTAGCGTATTAATTCAAGCTATTTTTATGAACTTTGTATGCATTATTAGTTGTGACAGTATAATTCTATATACATTTAGAGTGTATTTTATATACATCTAGATTGCATTTTTAAATAGTATACACGATAGCTATACACATTATGAGACTATCGTGTTTAAATAAGACATGCAGATAAAGTAAATGTTAGATTTTTAGGTGTTTTTATATATATAATTTTACTTTTATGTATGATAAAAAGGGATGACAATGAGAAGTCTTTTTATATTGTTGTACCTTTAAATAATAATTGATTAATGTTGCATCATTACATCATGTGACGATTTAATATAAAAGGTTCATTGAAAGATTTTTAAAAAATAACGGTCTGATGAAGCATATGTGAAAGTGCTAACCTTTTTTGTGTATTAAACCATTTTTTTACAACGATGATATTTGATTTTGTTCATCTTTACAAAGTTCGGACTAATTGTGTGAACTGTGTGTTACATTTCTCCCGTAGTAGGAGAGAACACCTCCGTGGTTACCCCGAAGCTTGTTTTTATTACGTTCCAGTATTTAAAATAAACTTAGTAACTTTCATTGAAAGTGTCTGCTGTATTTTTGACTATTTTATATATTCTGGATAACAATCCTTTTCCAAAAATTTCTTGTTGTATCAAAATAATTAGAAGATCAACAAATTTTGGTATGTCATTTTTTGCTGGTTTGTATTTAATTAAATCTGTTTTCTATTGATAGCCTACCCATTTGAATATCTAACCATATTTCATTACATAGATTACATTTTGCAGTCATATATTCAACAGTTTGTAATTTGTTTCCATCCATTAGTTGATACCAATATAACAAGTTATTCTCTTTAAATGCATTCATTTTATCTGTGTTAAAAGAACATATATTGTTTTGAGTATATGCTATAGGAATAGTAAAAAAATCCATGCCTTATACCTTGGATTTTTATAGATAAAATTCCTGACGGTAGTTAGCATTAATGAAACATAAGAAGGATTAAATATAATGTTTTTAAATATTATTATTCATAAACATATTTTGTTTCCATACATATGCTTTTTGGTATCTCTTTATGTTTAAGTTTATAGGTTTTTTATTTGACCACAGAGAGATTGTTTTTATTATTGACAATAAGGAATATAGTTCTATATCTGACATACCTATTCCTTCTAAGGACCAGTCTCTTGCATGATGACTTAATCCCAATCTAGATTTGTCGGGGTACCAAAGGAACTTAAGAATTAAAGAATTAAATTATTTTATACTTTTTTTGGGAGGGGGGAGTGAAAGAGCTTGTATTATATATAGAATTTTCGTAATATAATCATTTTTATTAAAGAAAGTCTCTCTTCCAAGGAAAAATAGAACTTATTCCATTTATTAATAAGATTATTAATGACTGATAATGCTTTTATAGCTTTCTTCTATTGCATTCTTAATGTTCTCTGTTAGCATTATTCACACACACACACACACACACACACACACACACACACATATTTATATATATATATATATATATATATATATATATATATATATATATATATATATATATATATATATATATATATATATATATATATATATATATATATATATATATATATATATATATATATATATATATACACACACACACACACACACACACACACACACACACAAACATGGGTTCTGTACTAATCCCTGATGCACTTTTTCCCAAAGCACTCATGGCCAAACATACTTACGCGAAAATGCTGTTCACTGAAGCAGCATTTTTGCGTATATATGCTGTTGTGGAGGCCGTGTTACAGTGCAGATAAGGGAAGATTCCCTTTTCCCCACTGTAGTGCGGTCTCAGAGTGAGAATATTAAAGTAGGGGGGTGTGAGGGTTCAGGGAAGAATAGCCCCCCTGCATAAACACTTTTTTCTTTTCTTTCGTTTTTTTTTTTATTTTTTTTTTTACACATTTTAACGAAAGTGCTTTTTCGGTAAAAGTGCTTTCGTTAAAATGTGTTCTGTGATGTTGGGTTTGGCTATTGCAGCTTCGTGCAATAGTCCTAGACCCATACACACACATATATATGGATCTACTTCACATGGTCAACATTTCAGAATGTCGAACACCATATGGCTGAGACCATATGAGCGACATGCGAAATTTCGACCATGGAATAAAAAAACACAACAAAACTTACCTTCATGCTGCTTGCTCCTCCCCCTCACACCCCCCGGAACTTAAATATACCAACTCTCGAACAAGAAACAACAAAAGCATTCAAGGAAAACAATGGAAAATGTAATGAAGTAGAGAACTCTTTATCCTCAGTGTCTTGAAATGCCAAACTCTGAACTACAGTGAGCTGCTATGAAATGAAATATAAATCTCCTCTGATACATAAAATAAAACAAAGTTTTATTGTAAAAGTAATCCAACTGGTTAAGCGCTTTCACCCGCAACAAAGCAAGCTTCATCAGAACAACATTTCAAAAACTGTTGGCATTTAAATAAACGTTTTGGTGCCAAAGATGCTAAAATTTAACACGACATATACCTTAATATTAAAACTCAATTAACTCACTCAAATGCATCAGATACAAATAAGATAGCATTCATGTGTCCATCATTAATTAAAAACAATCAATTTAGTGAAAATAATAAAAAATATGATATATGTACTGTGATATAACATAAATAATTCATTTCAGTTCTTTGTATAGGTATTTTATGGGATATCCTAATACATCTGAGTATATTAATCTCAGTAGAATGTCCTAAACAGTATAAAAAAATGTGAAAAAAATATAAAAAAATGTATACTGTCAGGTGATATTCAATAAAGGCTTAATGGCAATATAATCGTTTAGCCCTGGTGTTGTAGAAGCATCAGTGTCAAGTTGCCACCAGATTTCTTTATAGGATAGCATTCCTTTATAATCACGCCCTCTCGGGTCCATTTGAATACTGTCCAGTATAGCAAATTTGAAATTATGTTTGTCCCCACACTTTTTGACATGCCTATATAGGGCATTGTTGACATTCTTAGTCTTTATACTATACAAGCATGCATAAATGCATTTATTAAACTTCCTTTCTGTCTTTCCTATATAAATCCAGGACAATATATATATATTCAATTTGGTATTGCAATTACCTTGTTGGAATCTAATATTAGTCCTGTTCACATTGTCTAAAATAATCCATCCATCTTCTAGTATAGAGTGACAACTTCCACATTTTTTGGTAGACCAATTAATAGGGGCTTCAACTATATAACCTCTCTCAAGGTAACTCTTAATATTACGTCCCATTTTATTCACAAATAAGGGTTGAGTCCCCAGTATATTGACTATGTCCTGATCTACTAAAATGATGTTCCAATCACTGACCATCATTTTCTTAATTTTTGTAACGTGTGGACCAAATTCTAAAACACATGCTCTGCCAAGCATCGTGCCAATTTTTGTGGGCTTTTCCTGGTTATTACTAATACTGCCTTTGTTGTAATAATTATAACCTAATAAGGGAGTATATTTACTTCCCCATTCCTTAGTAACAACTTTACTCACTTTAGTCATCATAGTTGTGCCATATCCTCTGTCTCTAAATAGAGAAGTGATGAATGACACTTCTTCTAACATCTCTGAGTGTAATGATGTCATTCTTGCAGCACGTATAAGTTGTCCTTTATATATATATATTAGTGAGTAAATTCCTAGGGTAATTGCTGGTAAATTCCAAGTAGATGTTTGAAAAGGTGTTTTCCTATATAATCAAGATTTAAAACCTCTTTCTCCTTTCACGATATAGTATGTCTAAGTAGGGTATACCTTCATTACTGCTAGATGATGTAAACTTCAAATAGTCGCTACTCTGGTTTAAACACTCCAGAAATTTTTCTAATATATTAGCACAACTGTCCCACAATATATAAATGTCGTCAAGGTATCGGGAGTAATATTTGATGTATTTGGTGAAATCACTCTTGAACACTGTGGTTTCCTCTCAATCAAGCATATTACAAAAATTAAGAAAATTATGGTCAATAATTGGAACATCATTTTATTAGATCAGGACATAGTCATTTATGCACACTTGTATAGTTTAAAGACTAAGGATGTCAACAATGCCCTATATAGGCATGTCAAAAAGTGTGGGGACAAACATAATTTCAAATTTGCTATACTGGACAGTAATCAAATGGACCCGAAAGGGGGTGATTATAAAGGAATGCTATCCTATAAAGAAATTTGGTGGCAACTTTACACTGATGCTTCTACAACATGAGGGCTAAATGACTATATTACCATTAAGCCTTTATTGAATATCACCTGACAGTATACATTTTTTTTATATTTTTTCACATTTTTTTATACTGTTTAGGACATTCTACTGAGATTAATATACTCAGATGTATTATGATATCCCATAAAATACCTATACAAAGAATTGAAATTAATTATTTATGTTATATCACAGTACATATATCATATTTTTTATTATTTTCACTAAATTGATTGTTTTTAATTAATGATGGACACTTATGAATGTTGTCTTACTTGTATCTGATGTATTTGAATGAGGCAATTGAGTTTTAATATTAAGGTATATGTCATTTTAAATTTTAGCATTTTTGGCGCCAAAACGTTTATTTAAATGCCAACAGTTTTTGAAATGTTGTTCTGATGAAGCTCGCTTTGTTGCAGGTGAAAGCACTTAACCAGTTGGATTACTTTTACAATAAACCTTTGTTTTATTTTATGTATCAGAGGAGATTTATATTTTATTTAGTAGCAGCTCACTGTATTTCAGAGTTTGGCATTTCAAGACACTAAGGATAAAGCGTTCTCTACTTCATTACATTTTCCATTAAATATACCAACTCTGAGATCGCACTACAGTGCAGAAGATGTAAATCTTTCCATTCTGCACTGTACGAAGATGCCGGTTCTGCATGGTTGACATTTTGAATGTCGATCATATGATCTCGGCCATATGGTCTTCGATATTCTGAAATGCTGACCATGTGAAGGGGACTCAGATATATTTTTTTTATCTTCAACTATATATTTGGAAAATCTTTCTTCCATATTATTAGGGCTAGCATTTATCAGTACATTTTTGTTTTATTTTCCATAAAAGTAAGTCCAGATTTTTTCTAAAAGTGTTCCATTGCCTTGAATGCTGCCTTAAGACAATTTTTATCATTTAATATCAGAAGAATATTATCACCAAATAATATCTTAGAATTTAATTTATTATTTATTTGTATGCCTTTAATATCTAATCTCAATACTATGTAATTTACAAATGGTTCCATAATTAAAGTAAATAATAACAGTGATAGTGGGAAACCCTACTTAGTTCCTTTTGTGATTGATATTGAATCTGATAAACATATACATATTTAATGTAATCAAAAGAGTTCTGATAAAGTAGATTTATAAGTTGTATGAAGCAGTCTGAGAAATTGTATTCCTCTAAAACCATTAATAAATGTTTCCAATCAGCCAAGTCAAAACCATTGTTTATATCAAAATGCATTAAAGTTAAGTTATCATTTTTCTTATT
Source organism: Protopterus annectens (assembly GCF_019279795.1). Lineage (NCBI taxonomy): Eukaryota > Metazoa > Chordata > Ceratodontiformes > Protopteridae > Protopterus > Protopterus annectens. The sequence continues at coordinate 255,523,301 of NC_056738.1, forward strand.
TACAAAATTTATTATGATTAATATTCTTTTAATCTTGTCATACATATTCCTGCTTATTATAAAACCAGTCTGATCATTATTAATCATAAGGGGTAGAATTTGTTGCATCTTGTGCATGTATAGCCATGAATAATTTATAATTAATATTTAAAGTGAGATTGGCCTATATGAGGAACACTCAGCTGGACTTTTTATCTGTCTTTAAAATTGGGGATATAAGTGTGTACTTCCATGATGGAGGAACTTTTTATAAATCTTTTAAAAACACTTTGTGCAAAACATTTAAAGCTTCTTTAGGTAATAATTTATAGATTTTTGGTGTTATACTATCATTACTCTGTACTTTCTTCACCAGGTGCTTTATTAGGTTTTAATTTATTTATTTGATTTTTAAGTTCAGACATTAATATGGGTTTATCTATTAAATCTTTTGATGCTCTGACAACCTATTTTAGTATAATTTTTAATTATTTTTTTAATTAATTCCTGTCCATCTAATCTTGAATTATATTGATTAATTTTATTGAAATGGGACCTAAATATGTTTAAAAATCATCTATTTCAGTACCCTTTCTCTTACCATCAGAATAATATAACTCTTTAATATGATTAGATTTAAAAAGCATTTTTGTTCGATAGGCTAATTTATGCATGGAGTTTTGGTTTATAGCATAATTAATTAATTTAACCTTCTGTAAATTTATCATAATTTTGTGCTTTAAAATTTTCAAATATTTATTTCTTATTTCATTAATTTATTTTATCATATTGCCCTATCCTTTTTGTTTAGCCTGTTTTAATTTATCTAGTATTGCTATGTCTCTAGCACATCTTTATCCCATTGTTTTCTTTTAAAAGCATACCAACCCATACTTTTACCATTTAAATATGCTTTTAAAGCATCCCACATATAAATGTTGGATATATCTTCTGTATAATTGATTTCAATAAATGTTTGAATGTCTTTATTTAAAAAGTCTTTATAATCCTTTAAATTAGTTATATTAGCTGGTATTCTCTTAATAGAAATATTATTGTTAGTATTAAATATAATTTCAAATGTTATGGCATTGTGATCCAAAAGTGGACATGACACTACTTTTACTTTTTCTAGATATTAAGTTATTTGAAGTATATATCAATTCTTGACTGAGTTTCATGTCTGTGTGAGTATAATAAAGTGAATATGAAACAGAAAGTTCCTTAACATCTTTAATATGAAATGATTCTATAAAATGTACTGCCTTTGCTGAAGCTGAAATTTTTTATTTCCTAGTGGTATTAGTGTAATCTCTTAATATACAATTCAAATCCCCAGCCAGTATGATACTACCATTCTGGCCAATGCTTAACTGTTTTAACACCTATATCAGTTATCCAGTACATGTTAATAAGAGTATATGTACTTTTATTATTTTTTATTGTTACTGAACAGAACATTACTTTGTCATCATTGTATGCATGTAAAATGTTAGGTATAGGCAAATGATTTCTCTATAGTATCACTATGCCTTTTCCTGACTGTATTGGGAGTTACTTAATACAGTGTAATATTTAGTATCAAGTCTATTTGCATCTTCCTGTAATACACATGTTCTTGTAAAAATAATCTGTGATATAAATGAATTTAGAAATTCACTTTGCTTCTTTTGCAACCTTTATTTAAACCATTAATATTAATAGAGATGCATTTCAAATGTGCCACAATATAGTTGTGATAAACAAAATATCAATGTCAGTATAACTTTCAATAGTAATGTTATTAGTGAACCACTTATAAAAATTTATACTGCTTATATCATATTTTCCACTGTTAATTATAAAGAATATAGCAGACACCTAAAAAGATAGATAAAGGTTTAACCATATATTTGTTTTAATCTTCTTTCCCTTCATGGAGTCTAAAGCTCGTAGCTTAACAATTCCAATACTTCTCTTCTATTAAAAAGAATATTAACATGTTATATATTTTAACAACATCACACAATAAAGTTCAGTAAAGCTATACATATTTTAAATATATAATATTTGAGAAGAAAAAACATCTAAATCTTAAGATTAGTAATTCTTATATTATTGACTTACAAACTTGTGTGGTATAAGTTACAACATATATGTAATCTTTTCACATTTTTATTTGAAATACATTATTCCATTCTCAACCACTTGATGAGATAATTTTTCACAATATACAATGATGTTTTAAAGGCAGTCAAGATCTATCTACCACAAAATTCTAACACCAAGAAGTAGTTTTTCAAGTGAAGCCAGAATGATGAAGTTTAAATACTTTGCTGATATCATCAGCAGCAGCTTTGTGCAATTATCTTGAATATCTGCCTTATTTAATGGGGTCTATATCACTTCAGTGAAAACCCCTTTACACGAATACCCATACATCAACCCATATAACTTGAACCACGAAAATCCCGAATGCACTAAACCGTGAAATTAAAATATCGAACTGCCATAGTCGGCCAACCCCACTACCCGCTACTTAGTACCTACCCAAAGAAAATAAATAAACCACATACATACACTAACCAAACCCTACAGACACACACCCAAACAAAAGAAATAATCCACATACATACATTTAACAAAACTCTACTTCCAGCAAGACACTAAACCCCACATAATCAACTATCTATGCACTATCCTTAACCCCTCCCTAACCCTAAGGTCCGTAACTACCACACACTTCCCCTAAAGACATACACCCAAACAAAATAAATAACACACATACATGCATTTTAAAAAAAAAACTACATCTAACACTGCACTAAATCTTACATACATTACCTATCTATGCACTTACCTTAATCCAAATTCTAACCCTAAAGTCCTTTCTATCGCACGTACGTTACAGAGCTATACTGCAAATGGGCCAACCAAAACAAATCGACATTTTGGAATTTATGGTTTTGGACATTTGAGGTTTACGTACTTTGTGCAATACGGTTTGAGGTATTCCTATTCGCATAAAGGAGTTTTCGCTGAAGTGATAGACCCATTTAATGAGGGTAATGCTTCCTGATTATTAAGCTGCATTCTCATATGAAAAGATAATAGTAATTAGTCTGTTCATCCCTGTCACATTTCAGTGACTATGTAAAAAAAAAATAAGGAGAAATGCAGCAGTAATAAGCAATATTATAATTATGCTATTTTCATAGAATTGGAAAATCCTGTAAATTATTTCAAAGCTGGGAAATCTCTTTGTATCTGTTTACAATTTTTTCCATCCTTCTTGTAAGTATTTTATCTGTGTGAAGGGGTTCACTGAATCAAACTATAAATTGTCAGCCTATAATTATCAATACTACCCATGTTTAATTGTGCTGGGCTTGTTATTGTAACTGTGAACTTGTATATGCCCTAGAAAACAATTCCATAAAAAGCCATGCTTCCTAGTCAGCACTCTCCAACTATATGAAATTTATAATAGGAAATGAATGAAATATTTTCACCCCTTTATTTTATCTAGTAATAAAAAACAAAGGAAAAAAGAGTGTGTTTTGAATATAACTAATGGTTATGTCACTTAGACAAACACACTACGATTTTAGCATTCATATAGCTATCATACATGAACAGACCCACCACCCACACTCATGCATACTTACATAAAGCCCGTGATTCTGGACACACTGTGTCTACTCTCCTTCTTGATCTTTCTAAGGCCTTTGATACTATCTCTCATAACCTTCTCCTAACTAAACTCTCTAACCTAAATCTTTCTCCCTCCTCTATCAACTAATTTATCAGCTATCTCTCTAACAGGCAGCAAGCCGTGAAATGGAAAAAAAGCCTTCTCCCCATTCCTTAACACTCCCACTGGAGTACCCCAGGGTTCCATATTAGGTCCCCTACTGTTCAATATTTTCATCAATGACTTTCACCGCTCCATCCCTACTGCAAACATTATCCAATACGGTGATGACTCAACAATCATCTGCTCTGCCACCTCCACCTCCACTCTCATAAAACTAACACAAGATGTCTTCTCCTCCACTGAGCAAATGATGCTAGAGGACCATCTGGCAGTCAATGCATCAAAAACCAAACTCATGATATTCACCCCCTCAAAAACCACAATAATTGACAAAAGCTCATTCTCCATCATCAGTAAGAAAAATACTCCTCTTGAAATAGTATCCAATGCAAAACTTCTTGGAGTACTTATTGACGATCTGCTCAAGTTTGATATCCACCTCCACACAAATATCAAAAAAACTCGCCAGAAACTAGGCATGCTCTATCACCACAATCGCTACCTCACCCCTTCTACTAGGCTTGTTCTCTCTACCCCATATCTTTCCCTTCTCTCCTTTATGGTGCCCCGCTCCTAACTAACTTACAATGTTCCCTAAAGACAAAAATCTCTTGCTATTACAACAAAATCTCCAAATTCACCACTGCATACAGATATTCCACCCATCACTGCACTGCCCTCCACAAACTAAATTGGCTAGAGTTGCCCAATTACCTCACCTACATTCAACTCATACATGCCCACAAACTCATCTTTAATCCCTCTCTTTGCCCTGCCCTTGCCTCAACCTTTAAAATTCACTTTCCCAACAGACTCCTAAGAACCAATACCCAAAATATGATCGAACTGCATAAGCCTGCATGCCCACCTGGCAAATCTCTACTATCCTTCTCCTTAGCACGACTCTGGAACTTCCTGCCACCTCACCTTTGCACCACTAGCAGCCTCTCTACTTTCAAAACCTTGCTTGATTCTTACCTAAAAACCCTCTGGGAATGCTTCTGTTCCCATCCCACATGAATTCCCCAGTAACACACCTATTTCATATCCCCATTCTCTATCTTCTTCCCCATCCTTCTCTGTACTATCTTTCTCCCCACTCACTTCCTTATTCCCCTTCTTCCCTAAACTCATCTCTCCCTTACCCCATATACCCAATTCTATCTCTTCCTCCTCTGTCATATTTTCCTCAGCATAAATACTCATTCTGCAAATATCTTCTTATAGTTGTATGCATTTGCAATCATGGAATTGCATATTTGTAAATATTGTAATATTCACTTAGCCTTTAATTCTGTTTTTACGTCTTACTAAATTGCACCTTCAGATAGCATTTTTATCTGTACTATGGTTATTTTATACTAATGAAATTTTGTTGTTTTTTCATTGTATACTGTGGAGCTTTTCTCCACAGGACTCTATTGAAAATGGGCTCTTCTGGCCCAATGGACTATCCTGGAAAACAAACTTCAAATAAATAAATAAATAATATACTTGCATCCATTTTCACATTCACACTTAAACCTATTTTCTTGTTTAATATCTCATTTGGACTAGTATTAATAAAAACATGATGCTCTAATCTTTTTTTTCTGCTTTAAAAATGCTACTGTGCCTCTAAAGTTAAAATAGTGCATTTAGCATTCTGTGTGCATTGTCAGAGGCTATGGTCATGTCGGAATAGGCTTGTGACATCAGCAGGAAGGTTATTCTGAACAGTATTTACAGGAAGCTTCTTAACCCTGAAGTGCTTGAGCTATCAAAGCTTCATATTCACAGAGACTGCTAAATTCAAACTAATACAAGACAAGCCAATTTCTTAGTCACTAAAACATGCAAACCACATCCACTCTTTCAATATTTCCCACTCCCACTACATCGCACTCTGGTCAGAAATATCACTCAATCTCCCAAGCGACCTACAACAAGCATTTCAAACAAGCCATTTAAAAAAATAGCATACAAGACCCAATGATGAGAGTACAAGTCCCCCCAGCCACTTTCAAGTCAGTAAACCAGCAAGAAAGACAGAACAAGTAGAAGCATTGCAACTTTTGTATCTGAGCCATAAACTAAGGATAAGATTATACTTACAACTTAAGATTGATTAAGCTGTGTTTCTTTTTCCCTTTATATGAAGACATTATTTGAATAAAGTATTTTCATTTTATAACAAGACAACAATAAATAAAATAAAAGCATTCCTGGAAAAAGAAGAAAAAAGAGAGAATGTCATATAAACTCTGTCTATTAAAATTGTATAAATTTAAGAGACTTGTGTGCACCACAGATACCAAAGTAAGTTAATTATTAAGGCTATTATTAACATATTATTTTTGTCAATTTCTGAAAGCTATTTAAATATATATATATATATATATATATATATATATATATATATATATTAGCTAAGTTGCTAACTTTATTAAATAAAAATTTAATTAAAGTAGAAAATGAGAAAAGAGAGATGAGGAATAAAATGAAATGTAGTTACCTTGTCACAGAATGCACCCAAGCCTCCTTTAAATATAAACTTATGAGAACAAGAAACATTTTGAAGTAATGTTGATTAAGTAATACTCTGAACTAAACCAGTAAATAGAATATACATCAAAAGCTAGTTTTCTTTCAACTTCTTTTTTCACATTAGCCTTTCATTTATCTTTTTCTACATGTCTCTTCACGGAGCTGTTGCTCCAATTCATTCCTTCTATTTGGTTTATTATATTTTTTTGTTTTCAAAAATTATATGGCATTGTCTATCTCTTCAAAGATTTTGACTTCATCAGTTAGAAATATTTTAAGTCTGGCTGGGAAAAGCATGGGTATGTTGATCTGTTTATTCTTTAATTGTTTTATCAAAAGTAGAAAGTTCTTTCTCTTGGACATCACTGTAGAAGAAAAAAAATTATAATAGTAGATCTCAGAGATGAATTACTTCCAGAGGAGGATAGAGCAACCAGAGACCTGTGAGATCTCTCAATCCCATATGACATAGCTTCAGATAAGTAACGAACTTTAGGGATCCAGGATGTTAAGAAGTTTGTCATATTTCCTTCTCATATTTTCTCAGGTAAACCAAATATATGACTAGTGTTTCTCTGTGATTTGTTTTCCAAGTCATCTATTTAATTCAAAAGCATTGTATTCTGTCTCAATAAATAATCTGTGTTGTTTTCTTCTCCACTTAGTTTCCCTTCTATGTCATTCAATGCACCTTGTATTCCTGAGATTTTCAATTTCTCCTGGCTAAGAGATTCTTGTATTTGTTCCATTTGTTTTATACCCTTTTCTTTAAGGTTGTCCACCTTATTGTCCATTTTGTCCAATTTCAATGAAAATGCTTGAATATTGGTTAAAACTGTCTGAAAGTAATTTTTCAAGGCTGATTCCTGAGAACTTATTTTTGCGTGACTCATTCTATATGATGAGTAAAGAGATTTTCTATTCAAATGTTTGACAGAAAAATAATACTATATATCAATACATTTTAGATAATATCCGTCAGAACAACTTGAAGTAGTAGTTTTTAGTTAAAAAAATCAAATAGGATAACTTAGTAATATAATTTCCTGTCAGAAATAGAATAGCAGAGCAGGGAAAATCTACTGCTAGCCCTTCAGCATCCTGGCCATGCCCTCCTCAGATTTTTGTCTCTTAAGTGCAAGGAATTTATAGCTCACATGTTGCATTGTTCTGATTAATCCCAATACACAACACAAAGAAATGCTATACGATTAAATAGTATTTACTTAGTTTTCTGAAAAAATGTACTCGAGAATCACAAACAAATATGAATCATATGTTAACAATAAAAAAAAAAAAGTTATTTTGAGAATGCAGGATCTGGTGGCCAAGCTGGTTGCAAACTCTTTAAAGAAGGCAAAGAAAATTATGGGAAATATTGACAAGTTACTTCATAAAATGTTAGATCAGGCTGGAAGATTTCTTAATTTAAAGACTATTGAAACATTTCCTTCCAATAAGAAATATCTAATTATAACACTCAGGCAGCAGTCACTGAAAAGGATGGTCTCTATTATCAAGAATCCAGCTACAGAAAGCTAAACTACAACCCATCTGGAGTACTTGAGTCCTACTCTAAACTTTATTCTAAGTTATACTGCAGTATCATACCTAATGGACAGTAGAAAGAGAAAATAATGAACAATTTATCTCAGATGACATTGTCTACACTGGACCTGAATCAAACAGGTATCTTGGTGGACACAATTGCTATGGACAAGTTTATCCTGACTTAAAAGAGCAAGACATGGCTAAGACCCAGGACCCAAATAGCATTCCTCTAGACATGTATAGGGTAGGGATATTTTCTTAACTAACTTGACATTTCTCTCAAAATATGTTCTCTACACTGGTGTACCTCAACATCTTGGAGACAGGCCTTTATATCAGTTATCCTGAAGCAAGGGAAGAGCCTTATACAAGTGTATACTTACACAGTCATTTCTATTTTGATCCATGGCAACAAGCCTTTTCATGACAATCCTAAAAAAGATGTTTGTGATCTTTCTCCCAGGCCAGGTGAACCTGCATCACTTTGGATTTGTCCTGTTTAGTACTATATTTGATAATTTACTTAAGACAGCTTTATTAATAGAGCATGACAGCATGAACAAGACCATAGTGATAGCCAGCTTAGAAGCTGACAATGTGCATGATTATGTAAACTGGAGCAATTTATTTGATGTTTTGATACAGATGGGAATTCCTCTAGGATCTGTGGACATGATTTAGAGTTTGAATGAATGTTCCTCTTTCAGAATTAAGTTTGAGACCTAGATTATCTTAATCTATTATTATTTTTTTCAGGAGGGAACCATACATGGATGTCCCCTATACCCTTTATTATTTCCATTGTATTAGATCATCTGTCCACAAACACAAGGCTTTGAGCTTACTGTTGTTCACAGTATCCCTTGTTTGACAAGATCTGCAAAGTTTCCTTTTACACAGATGACCTGTTAGTGTGTCTGTCAAATCCTGACAGGAACTTGCAACTCTTTCTATATGAACTGGAGACATTTAGGAGATTTCTTGGCTATAAATTCAATGTCAAAAGATCAAAGTAATTACGTTTAGTTATGTTGCTTTCTCGATGGGGTGGCTCACTCAGAAGTACACTTTATTAGGAAAAACTGAATACAATTGTTTGTCTGGGTAAAAAGAATGCTAAAATTGACATATTTGGTGTAATTAATATATGGGAATATATTTGTAGAAGGGCATGGTCTACTATCTGAAAGCTAGTTGAATTTTACACATAGCATTAATGTGACCAAATTTTTTTACAGTTGTTCTTTATGTTTTTCTAGGTTGACCTGTTCTCCACATAAAACATTTATCTAAACTGAGTTTATGTCAGGAGGGGAAAACTGTGAGTACAGTGGAAATTGTACTCCCTGTGTGCAACATAGAGAGGACTAGGGCTCCCTGATTTTGAGCTTTATAGCAATGTCTCTAGGTTCAAGTTACTTTTCAGGTTGCTAGTAACTGGATATAAGGCAACATGGAAGGAAATCATGCTTTCGCATTTGTGATCCATATGAAAGAGTCGAACAAAGAGGTTATATTTAGGGATTTCCAAAGATCTCTTTGAGTCACACACTGGCCCTTTCATGAAACTGTAAATTGGATAAATAAATTTCTTACAATATGTCTTTTTAAAGAATGAGGCAGAGAGGTATATGAATATAGGAGACAACTGATTGGCTGTAAAGATCTGATGTTTTGACAGCACTTCTTGGAGGTGATGGAATCCTATATCGCAATGCTTTTATGACAGAATATGGAATGGGTGATGATTTCATGGAAATTTACTGGCATCAGTTGATAAACACTAATAAAGTACTAATGATAGAGTGAATTATTACTGAGTTCAACCTTGAAAATAACATGTGGTTAACACTGCAGGGATTAAGACAAACAGTTTTAAACCAACGGGCAATAATGCAGAAGTCTGTTAGGGAAAAGGTTCCTAAGTTCATAGAGCAGTTAATAACACTGATGGAATTTCCCACAAATGGGAAAGGAATGTTATTAGTATTGTACAAATTAGTTAAAGAAACAATAGTTCATAATAAACAGAATATATGGAAATACTATGAAACAGTTAATGGTAAAATGCCTGATGATAAAGATAAAAAAGCTAATTCTTACATCTCCAAAACTAACATCTTTATCACTATATTGGCAACTTTTCACATGACAATTTATACATAGAACATACTTAACACCACACAAATTAGAACTAATATATAATAAAGAAAATAGATGTTAGAGATGCAAATCACAATCAATAGCCAATTAGCAACACATATTATATGAATGCCATTTACTTAAACAATATTGGGAAAGTATTAACTATTTGTTATAGGCACTGTTCACTGATAATTTCCAACTTACAAAATCACTGGTCTTGCTGAATACATCTTGTGTTCCAAGGCAAAAATATGTAATTTTGTGGACTCTCCTTGCTATTGCAAGGACAAATATTACACAGAACCAGAAAGCTGCAACTCCTCCCAATTTTAAACATTTTAAGAACATGCTTTTATCAGTCTCACAGTTGGAAATGAAAACAATCAAGGAAAGATCAAAACAACCTACTTCCTTAAGCATTGCCTGGCAGAAAGTAACTCAAGTGCTGGAAACATAAGACTGCAATAAATTATAATCTTATTCAAAGATACTTTCAAGAAAACAAAGTTTTTCAAGTATAGGCATCCAATGTAAATAGTTGGTTTTGTAATTTTTTTTTTTGGAATTGTTTAGCTACTTTAAGCTTTGACTATGTAAAGATTTCTTTGATATAGATCCTGCATATATGTTTATGTTTTCTGAAAATCAATAAATAATTTATTCAGTAAAAAAAATAATTTATGGAAAGCTGGTAAGTTCATTAAACAGATGTAAACAATAAAACATACTTTCCATTTTGTTTAAAGTCACTGGAGGAAAATAAAGTAATTTAAAAAAAAACAAGAAGAAATAGGCAATAGCCTATATAACACATTGCTTGCCAAGAGATTAAAATTTATTGAAAAGCACAATGGTCATTTGTGAACAGGAAGTAAAGATGTCTCTTGAAGGAAAAGTATGAAATAGGCTTCTTCAGCTCTCTAGTTATGTGACATGTTCAATGACATTCTGTTTTTTTTTGAATGGTAATGCCAGTTTGGACACTTTTATATGCCTTCAAATTTGGCTGAGATCATTTTTTCAGTCCTTCAGGTTGTTGTAGTAGTAGAGAGGGGACCCTATGTGACATGGTACCCATTTTTTGGGATGCTCAGCTCCAGAGAACTTTAAGAAGAACTTGCAAGATGCCACAACTAGTTCTACTTACCCCTGAATTATTTTGTTTGAAAATGCATGCCACTAGACTTTCTGAATGACCCACCAGATATCTGATTGACCTTGTAATGCTTGTTGTGTAGAAAAGCATCATGCATCAATGGAAACACAGGATTCTTTCTACTATGATGAAATGTTGAACATAAGAGGTCAATGCTTGGCTTAGAGCTATCCTCCAAAAAACCCAAACTAAAAGAGAAAAATCACAAACAAATGAGTGATCCTTTGACTAAGATGCACTTCCGACCCACCAGGCAATATATTGCTCAGTGATGCAGCCAGGAGGATAGATTCTCATACTTCACTTAGCTTCTTATTTATGTGCCTCTAACTTGCTTTTATGAAGCTTGCACTCAGAAAATGAGCTGCCATTTTAAGGTTTAATTGCTATATAGTGTATACTATGCTTTTATTTATTTATTTATTTATGTGTTTATTTTTTATGGTTATCCAGAACTTTTTTATTGTGATATATATTTTACTATATTTGTTAAACATGCACCATTGGGCTGTTAATAAACTTATTTTCAAATGATTTGCATCTGATAAGGTGTCTTATAAGAGATTATATCTAGCTAACATTTAGAAGGTATAGTCCAAAAGACATTTCATCAAACCAGTCATCCATACTTTTTTTAGATATTGATAGATATTCTGATTGTCTTATTTTCAGAGGTAACTGATTCTGATGTTTGTACTGCTGTAGTTGAAGGAGCATATACTCTTTGGTTTGAAAAAAATGTCCATGTTCTTCAAACAAGATACTAGTGGTCACTGCAATGTACCCATTAAGCAAACATTTGTATATCCAAATTAAGTCTCCTTTGTATTAGTGATAGTGGACTGAATACACGTTCAAAGTTTTAAGTCTGACCACATATTTTAAATGTTTACCTCTGATAACATTTTCAGTATAGTGTCATTGTGCTCTAAGGCTGTAAATGAAAAAAAAAACATTTCAATATTATGGCTTTATGTATAGGTATCACTATCAAACTACTTCTAGAAACAGTGCATTTCAGTACAGTCTTACTTGTCAATAACATTTTTTAACTTTGATCTAGTATTGGGAACTGCAGATTATTAATTATAATAATCTCAAGATAATTATATTTTCTGTATGTGTAAACTAATTAATTACTGATATGCAAATATCATACATCTCTTATTGTTACATTTCCTTTCTTCATCTGCCCATTTTTTAGTCTGTCAACATAATTTTAGAGTACTTCCAGCTCTTTTAGAATTGTAGCGAAGTTTGCAAGGTTTAAATCATCTGCAGACATAAACACCTATCACTTATCACATCTGCAGACTTAAACACATATCACTTATCACAAATTTGAATAGTGGACATAAATGGATAGAATAAATATTGTCCCCAAACCTCCTCCTGCGGTACTCCATAAACTGGGCTATTTTGATAAAATTTTACAACTATATGCATTTCAGATGTTCTCCGTATAGCCAATTCCTTATCCAGTTAATCAACAGGGTTACAATAATTTTCTTCCAGTGCCATAAAAATAGAAAAATATGGCACTTTAAAAAAATAATTATTGTATATTGCCTTTGTTGAACAAATTATTAGATAGGTCTGAATAATTTGCTGTTGCTTCATGTAAAACTGTATGTGCCCCTGAGTGTTTTCCAGAGATGTTCCAATCAAACCTCAATAAACGTAATATTTTGTGCACTAACTTTAGAAGCTTGAATCACACATTGATAGGGTTAGTAAAAACAATAATGATATCAGTATAATTACTGAAATACCGCTGCAGGATAAATTGAATTTTATATATAAAAAGTCATATATTTATTTTAGGTGTTTTAGAACAAATTCAGTAAACAATAGTGATGCCATTTGTGCTAATGGGATACACACACCTAATTATATTAAGGTTTATAGTGATGATGCTATGATTAGACTGAAATTTGATAAGTATAGCATCTCATTAGTAGAAGTTTATAGGCCAGCAACAAGTTTACCCAAGTTATTACAAGTGTTATTGCTCAATGTATACAACATAGATAAGAACTGGTTAATATAGTTGGTGATATTACTTTTCCCCAGGGCAACCTTGGGGTCATTTGATTGCCTTTCAAAATCTAAGAAAGTCTTCACTATGTTCTAGTTGAAAATGACTTATTTCAGGTCATACTATTCAGTCTAGATCCAACAGTATTTTGGGCATTCTTCATATTAACATGCATTACATGAAGGTAGATTTTAGATTGTTACCTATTTTGACTTGTAGTCTGCATGCTGTCATCAGATCATAATTATTTCTCAATTATACTAACTTTTGAAGATTCTCTACTAACGGCAACAATTCTTTCTCTCTCCACTACACTAATCATAATTGGTGATTATACTGATAAGTACCTCAATACTGATTCTTTCTGGCATTTGTGTTTAAATAAATTAAAGAAATATAAGAATATAAAGGCCCTTACCAAGTACTTTACTATGTCATTAACATTATTTTTAAAAATTCTATCATAGCTATTGTGGTGATTGGAGGAAGATGGGCGAAGGCTGCCAGCCTAGTCAAATAGAATTTGATACATACTTCTATCAATTGTATAAATAAATTTAAAATACAGGCTTGTGTTTTTAAATGAAAGAAAACACTGTAAAATGTGAACTTCAAGATTGTTGCAACATTGCCGTCTGCTGTAAGGAAAACCAAGCCAAGCATTTCAAATGTGTCTTTTGAAGTTAAAAAGATCTTATCAATCTCTTTGATGTTTTACAAGTTGGCACCAGTGAGTCTGGATGAAGAATACATGCCCATTGTTGTAAGGTTAAAGTTAAGGGCCAGAATTTACATGTGGAAAGTGCTTTATTGCTCTGGTTTCTGCTAGATTGTATATGTGAAATGCCTTTTATTGTTGTAGTCTCCTGAGCAAGTGTTAGCTTGCTAAATAATGTAGTTTGTGGCCTGGGAACTCCAGACTATGTGTTAAAATTATGTAATTTGGGAGGGCCTTAGAGAGGTGTTGGTTAGTGTTTAAAACTATTGTTGAGTGAGAGACTAGGAAGCATTTTGATCTTGAACATCTAACCCAGCACTGCTTATGCTTTATATATGTAAGTAGGATTATAACACTGTGATTTCTCTTAGGAAAATTAAACTTAGAAGAAAGTAAGACTAAGTATTTTACTTTGAAATCAGATCTTTTCTACGATATTGTTTTAAGTTTCTGTGTGATCTCTGAACTTGAGTAGCTTTGTACTGTAGTAGTTTTGTCTTGTGTTTTAATTATTTTATTATTAAATATTTTAAAACCTTTACCTGTGGCTGGTTTATGTAGAGATAATTTAACCTCTAAAGTACATTACATATTTACAGATTTTACTGTCTACGTCATCCCAAATTAAGCCTTGACTGTCTAGTCATACTACCATTGGATTATAATATTGCACAGTAATAACTGGACATCCTTTTAAGGGCCTTTTAGTAGTTGATAATTATTAGCTGGGTGGTGGCATGAATTACTACTGTATTGTCTGGGTAATAGAGGCAAAGCTGGAGAACCTGTGCCAGCCTTTTCCGAGGAGGGTTTGTGTGGTTGTATAATCTCTTCTCAAAGTGTGTGTGTGTTGTGTCAGCTACTTGGGAAGGGACACAAAGTACTGGTTGGACAGAGATGGTACTGGAGGTTTTAGCTTGCCCAGCTAGGCTGAGACATGGACCCTATAGCTGTGCCAGTGGGGAGTCTTACTGGGGACGTGGTGAGCAAGATAGCAACCAGCCCCAGACTGACTGTGATCTCTGTGTGCACTTAAGGGAAATTGTACTTTACTGTGTATATTAGTTATCCTTTCATCTTCTATGAGATAACCTCCCTGGTGTTTGTGGTGAGGATTGAGGCTCCTTGATTGCTGGGCCAGGGCACGGGCATCACAACTATTAAAAAAGAAACAGGTCTGTAAGTTACTGACAGCTGCTAAAATGTAGCAATTAAGAGAAATTATGACACTATTCACATCTGTAAAATTGCCAGTTAAAATATAAGTATTTATAAGACAAAATATCACTTAACTCAATTTAACAAATGATCATTTTACAAGCATAGAAAATAGGGAAACATAAAATGACAGATTGCTTAATTTGTGTAATAATGGCAAAAAATATCACTCCACTTAATCCAAACTGGCCATGCTTGACAAACATTTCCAAAATATTGGCATTAATGTAACCCCAGTACAATTCATTAAGAAATCTGGAGTAGATGATAATTCAATTTTACTTGATATTAGTTTTTATAGACCCACACTAGCTGTTTAAAAAGAGAATATGATAAATAAAAGGGACTTAAAAAAATCTCAGTGGATAGTTATTACCACGATTCAACCATTGGATTACTGCCATTATCTATGTCTATATCTATATCTATATCTATATCAATTTATATCTATATCTATCTATATAGCTAATGTTACAAAAATGATCATCCATTTTCTGTGTTCCACAGTACTGAAAATCATATTGAGAAAATTGTTCCAACAAGTTGCTAAATGATATCAAAGAAAAAATCTGCTATATATTCTCCACTATGGTTATGTCAAGAATTCTTTAATTTCAAGTTGTAACTTGCATTTTTTTCAAATAAAGTTACTGCTTTAATTTTTTATTTTACTTATTTTTTTATGCATTTAGCGTTTGTTTACCAGGAAAGTCTGACTAGGATAATATCCCATTATCAGCAAAGGCACAAGGAGGAGAGGTCCACAGATGATAGCCTGCATGCTTACATGGTTATATAGACTTCTCCAGTATATTTACTTTGGTTAATTATGTATTGCTAGTCAACAAGTCACTATTTAACCTGAATATGTAAGTTGGATAAGGGAATGATTATGTTAAAGTATAGAGATGGCATCATAGGTTAGTGTTTTTTTTTTCCTGAGTTTCACAGTTAATTAGACCAGAACACATGGATACATCATGGAATACTATATGCTTAACCTGCACTTAATGAATATTGAGTTTAGTAACTCAATCTTTTTTTTGCTATATATGTAAATTGTATAAATGTCTATACAATTATAAAATGCCTTGATGTTTTAATGATGGCTCATGTCTACAGTTTCCTTAAAATAGCATTAACAGTGATATGTTCAAAAATGCTGATAAACCTAAAAAAGACCCTTTGTAAAAATCAGTTGTGAAACTGACATTTGATTACTGAGAAAGCTCAACTGAGTAGGAGCCCATTTTCAGCAGAGACCTGGGTAATAAAGCTATAAAGTATTACAAAACATTTTAAGAATAACAATTTCACAGTCTTTAAAAATAGTACAAAAACAAATACAGTTTAAATAGTTATACCAAATTTGACATAATATGAAAATTGAAGATTATATAGGCAATAAATAATGAACATTATAATCATTCTTGTCCTGGGCACTCTAGTGTAAATTAAACTTACTTTTTATCATATTTAAAAACTTGGTGTACGCGACTATGTAAGAATATATATGATAAACAGAAAGGTAATGATAGATTGATTTTGTTGTTTGATTAGACCTAAACTAGAATATAGTGACCCTGTTTTGAATCCATATGCAAGCTATTCATAGAACAGAAGAAATTAAAAAAAAAAACACTTCACTAAATGAATTATAAGATTAGTTAGCTATATAAATTAGACCTTTTTTCATTAGTCTGCAGTTGAATGAGGGATGACCTTTTAATGGTACACATCAGAACCTTTCATTATGAATAATTATCTGAGAGCTTAAATCTGACAATTCTACATTGAAATAAGCAGAGGCCTATTGGAAACTTGAAGAAAAGTGATACATTAACCAGCTATTTCCCGGAGAGTGGTTTCATATGGCAGTACTTTACAAATTAAGTTAAGAAAGTCAACAAATGTTAAGTTAGGTTTAGACCTACATTTCACACAGAGGTGTTTTTCACTTAAAGTGTAGCAAGTACAATGGATTTTAGTCTTTAGTCGGTATATATCTTCCCAAACACATTCTATTGAGAAATATAAAGAAATACACTCAATGAAATAATTAGACATCAGAATACATTTTGTAGAGACAACATTTTTCAGAGGATTTTTAAACTGATAAATTATTTGCTGACAAAACTGTACAGTCAGACATGGTTGCCTTCATTAATGAAATACAAATTTGTAAATAAAAGAAATATTCTTACTATTAAAAGTATCCTGGTAAAGACTATATATGCTATACATTCTAGCAGGAGAATAAATTTACTTTAGGAATGATTTGGAAAACTGAATCTTTATGGTGCTTACATTTATATAGCAGGTCCCTTGTGACCACATACTGTAACTGTAGAAGTTATTTATTTAAGTGCTACCACTGCTTAAATGGTCTAGCTAGTGAGATGCAAGATGTCAAATAACTGATATACACAATATTGGCCAGGAAAGTAGAGATAAAATATGATATGATTTAAGCCTTTGCAACATGCAGGAACACAAGCCAGTATGTATATTCATTCTGCACATTCTTCTTTTAGAGTCCAAACTGATTTTTTTTTTTTACACCACAGGAAGAAAATAATAAAAGGGGCAGAACTAAGCCTCTATTAATATAAAGCTGGTACAAATGGAAGAATGAAGAGCTAAAAAGATTGCTTTGACACTGTAGCCAGGATTCAGAAACAGAGGTCTAAGATCATAGCCAGGATTCAGAAACAGAGGTCTAAGATCATATAAAGTGCCTGTTGCAGGTAGGTCAATTTAAACAATAACAAAAAAAAAACAATTCACAGACAACTTTAGCAGCAATGAGGAAGGCCTCATTACTGCCTCATTTGCATGTCTCTGAATGGATGTTTTGTACTACTGTTAAAAGCACCTTGAGGCATTTGTGCCTCCTGAGTGGGCATGAATTTTTTCGGTACAGGCTCCATCTCTCTCAGCTGTCCTCATGTTTGCTGAATGTCCATGCTGTTGCCCGGTATATTTGTCAGTTAACAGGTACTTGGATTCATTGTTCAATTCTGATACTGTAATGCAGCATAAGGGAGAGGGTGCTACACTCATAATCGTGCAGTATTTCAGATGTGACAATAAACATGGTAGCTTAGTCCTAATCGTGCTGTCCTTCAGATGAGACATTAAATAGGGTAGCTCAGTCCTAATCATGTTGTCCTTCAGATGTGACATTAAACATGGTCGCTCATTCCTAACCGTGCTGCACTTCAGATGCGACATTAAGCATAGTAGCTCAGTCCTAATTGTGCTGTCCTTCAGATTTGACATTGAACATGGTAGCTCAGTCCTAATCATGACGTCCTTCAGATGAGACATTAAACATGGTAGCTTGGTCCTAATTGTGCTGTCCTTCAGATGTGACATTAAACATAGTAGCTTAGTCCTAATCATACTGTCCTTCAAATGCAACATTAAACATGGTATCTCAGTCTTAATTGTGCTGTCCTTCAGATGAGGCTTTAAACATGGTAGCTCAGTCCTAATTGTGCTGTCCTTCAGATGAGGTATTAAACATGGTAGCTCAGTCCTATTCATGCTGTCCTTCAGATGCGACATTAAGCATGGTAGCTCAGTCCTAATCGTGCTGTAATTCCAGCCTTTCCTGTTAAGTGGTCTAGACTGTAGGCTTCTGAGCCCTCAAGCCCTAATGTGTTGGAAGGAAGCCTTCTAGCTTACTTTTGTTTCTTATAACTAGCCAGTTTTCTAGTTTCAGCACTCAAATCTGTTTCTTTGAACTCAGCACTTGTTCAGAACTCATTGTAAGCACTACATAAGCTGCAAATTACTACAGCACTCAACTTTCCTCACTTGTCTAGTGGAAAGCAATTTTTAGTACTTAATAAATAAGCACTTATCCAGGCATGTCTAAGGGTCAGCTCCCAGTGATTTCTCCTATCTACCTGATGAATCTGAGCATCTTGGGGCAATGCTTCAATTGCCTCATGTACACAGACAACCCTCTTCTCCTACCACCCAACACTACAACCTGTGAGAGATGCACTTATATAGCCAAACTGGAAGCAAAGCTCTCTTCACCCAAGACTGGACTAGACAGTCAAGAGGAGAAGGTAAACACTTGCACCACACTACACTCATCACATAGTCCCTCAAAACCTACACCACCAAAACACACACATAGAAACACAAAACACACACCTACATTCGCGGAGGCTCTCAATAAAAACCTGACCAAGCAGTAGGGACATCCAAAGCATAAACGCAAGCAAACTCCACCCCCCAACACAACCCCAATGACACATAGCCCACAAACTCAGTGTGCCACTCAACCACAGCCCATAAGGCATAACAACGTACCCAACACTCTAGTCATTGGTGACTCTATAGTCAGGCACACTGATGTTCCACTCACTAGACTAAACAAGGAGAAAGTTACTGTCAGCTGCCTGTCAGGTGCCAGGATCCGCCACATAACGCATGCACTCAGGTCACTCCACAATAAGTACAAATATGACACTGTCATTGTCCATGTTGGTGTGAATGACCTGAGACATACCTCCCTGGACTACATGAAAAGAGACATGGAGGAGCTCTCCGATCTTGCATTCCAGGCAGGTATGACCCTAACCCTGAGTAGCATCCTGCCATCACCCAGAATGATACCACAGTACAAGGACAAAATGATTGACTTCAACAATTGGCTAAGCTTATGGTGTCATTCTAAGGGGATCCAGTATTTGTCTGCCTGGGACGACATGATCAACAGTCCACGATGCTTTGCCAGAGATGGCCTGCACCTGTCGCCCTTAGGATTCCAGATACTGGCTAAGGCTCTTGCCACCCCTATAGTGCCTTTTTAGGCAAGGTTCAAATGACAAATTCACCACCGTAACAGGTACAAGCAAGCAAAATCTGAGGGTAATGCTACTCAATGCTAGAAGTCTAAACCTCAAAATGCACTCACTCAAGGCACTCCTTAAAATGGAGAACATTGACATCTGTGCAGTGACAGAGACCTGGTTCAAAGCTCCAGAGAGCACCCCTGCATTACCAGGCTTCAATTCATACCACACCTTTCGGCCACCTAACCCAGAAAGAAGCACTAAAGGCAGAGGCGTGTCCATATTCATTAAGGATATCCACACCTCCAGGCTAGTTGCACAGCATAATGCATCCGAGATTATCCAAGTGCAACTAACTCTGGGCAAGACCGCAATCCAAATTGTAGTTTGCTACAGACCCCCCCACCATGCCCCAGGATTCACACTCCTCATTTCTTGATACACTGGAAAGTATTAGGGTACAACCCAATACCCTAATAATGGGTGATTTCAACTACCCCACCATTAACTGGGAAAACTACTCATGTACCAACTCTTTTGCTCAATGTTTTCTAGAATTCTTAAATTCCAACACCTTGGATAAACTTATTCACACCCCCACTAGAGGCAGCAATATCCTAGACCTGGTCATTACCAACATAGGAAACCGGTGTTCCACACCAGAGGTCAATTCCTCGTTGGTCAGATCTGACCACAAGCTAATCAGCCTAGACATTCGCATCCCACCCCTACTCCCAATTAGGGAAACCATCGTAAAAAACTTCTCTAAAGCCAACTTCACACTTCTTAAGACAGAAGTGGCAAACTTCATGACATCCATGCAGACAGACAATAGAGGTATGACTGCCGAATCCTACACAAATGCACTTTATAAGCACTTACACGAGTGCATGGATCATGCTATCCCTAATAGAACCAAGATGTTATCCTCCAAAAAAAGGAAGACAATCTGGTGGTCCTCTACAATAAACAGTCTCTACAACAGAAGAAAGAAATTGTTGCAAAAAAGAGTAAAATCCCATGACTGGAGGAACTCCCTGGTCAACCTCAGTAAGAAGTTGAGATCCCTCATAAAATCCTCCAAAGCTAATTACGAAAACAAAATTGCCACTGACTCTGAAGACAACCACAAAGCATTCTATAGCTATGTCAGGAATCTAAATGGGAACTCTCAGATTTGCTCTGAGTTACAGCACAATGGCACTAAATATACAGAACCAACTGATATTGCCACCATCCTAGCAGATAGGTTCAGTGCTAAATTTACCCCCCTCTCACCCCCTAGAGGGCCCATCTCTATACCGGAAGAATGCAAAGTTCCTATAATCACGGCTGCACAGGTAAAAAACCTACTCTCCAAAGCCAAGAACACAACATCCATGGGACCTGACAATATCCCAGGCTGCGTTCTACACAAACTACAGAATGAACTGGCACCCTACCTAAGTACCATGTTCAATCATAGCCTCACCTCAGGCTTTGTACCCACTGAATGGTGCACCGCGATGGTTATCCCACTCCACAAAGGGGGAGCCACGATGGACCCTGGGAACTACCGCCCCATTAGCCTGATGAGCCTGGACTGCAAGGCCATGGAATGTATCATCATGGAACTTATAAACAAAGACATTGGTAATTTCCAAACTCTGGACCCTACCCAGTTTGGATTTGTAAAAGGCAGATCATGTCTCCTAAACCTGATTGACTTCTTTGAAGCAGTCACCAAAGCCATAGATGAGGGTAAAATGGTTCACACAGCTTATCTAGATCTCGCCAAGGCTTTCCACACCATCCCCCACTCTGGAATTATAGATAAGCTCACTAAACTAGGTATAAATCCCTATGTCACAAGATGGGTTGCCAACTGGCTCATGGACAGAACCCACACTGTGAAAGTAGCGGATTCCAAATCCGACATCAGACCAGTGACAAGTGGAGTACCACAGGGTTCAGTCCTGGGTCCTCTCCTGTTTGGTATCTACTTCTCTGAAGTGCAGGCCAACACAGAAGGTCTTTGGCTAACAAAGTTTGCAGATGACTGCAAACTAGGAGCCATAATCAAAACTTCCAACGATGTGGACAAACTACAAAAGGGCCTCACTGAGACAGATACCTGGTGTCAAAGCCATGGCCTGAAGCTCAATGCCAAAAAGTGTATTGTTATCCCCTTTGGTAAAAACTCTGTACCCATGAACTACCACATAGCTGGTAGTCTACTTAATGCCAAAAATGTGATAAGAGACCTTGGGACACAGGTGGACAGTAGTCTCTCCTTTGATAATCACATCGCCACAGTGGTCAGGAAATCCTTCTACGTGGCTCATCTCATCACAAAAGGATTCTCATCCAGAAAAAAGAGGTCATTGTTCCCCTCTACTCATCACTCATCACTCATTAGACCCATTATAGAGTACAACGCCCCTTTTGGTATGTACCTCACAAGACATCTATAACAACTGGAAAGACCACAGAAATACCTCACAAAGAGGATTACTGGCCTCAAAAAGATGCCCTATGCAGACCATCTTAAAAAACTACAGCTTTACTCCATCGCATATCGCCTACTCAGGGGCGATCTCTGCCTAACATACAAAGCTATGTCAAACCCAGAGCTGTTGGACATGCTCCACTTAAAGAAATCCCAATCCCTCCAAGCTACATGCTCTAGGGACCTAAACCTTGTCACCACAATAAACAGAACATGCTGGAGGGATAGATTCCTGTCCCAGAGACTTCCCATACTCTGGAACAGACTACCTATCTATGTCAAACAGAGCTCCTCATTAACACTCTTCAAGAAAAATCTTGATTATTGGATGGGAATTGGGAAATTCACCCCAGGGATCACTTCTGTGGCTCTGCTCGACAGGGGCACAGGAAAATAATTTTCTTGGGTGGCGAAAGCCAGGGTACATTTTTTGGCTAGGCTTGTATGGTCCCTAGGGCCGATAGCCTAGTACCTACCTATGAACCTATGAGACATTAAACATGATAGCTCAGTCCTAATCATGCTGTCCTTCAGAGTTGACATTAAACATGGTAGCTCAGTTCTAACCATGCTGTCCTTCAGATGGGACATTAAACATGGCAGCTCGATCCTAATTGTGCTGTCCTTCAGATGCGACATTAAACATAGTAGCTCAGTCCTAATTGTGCTGTCCTTCAGATGCGGCATTAAACATGGTAGCTCAGTCCTAATTGTGCTGTCCTTCAGACGTGACATTAAGCATGGTAGCTCAGTCCTAATCATGTTGCCCTTCAGATGAGGCATTAAACATGGTAGCTCAGTCCTAATCATGCTGTCCTTAAGATGGAGTGTTAAACATGGTAGCTCAGGCAGAAGTAAGACAATTGCATAGCAGTTATCAAAAAAGAGTAGGGGAAGTTCTCCAGTACCTTGGACCAATTTCACATAGCTAGTATGAATACCACTTTGAGTTCCCTGTAAAGAGGGCACTGGCCTAGTGGGTTTAACCTAGTTAACCAATTTTTAATAAGTAAAACATAACACCACCACACTATACCAGCATGTAGACAGCAACACTGTGGGAGGGTGGTCTGTGAATCAGAAAGAGTTACCAAAAGGGATTGGCCACTTGTGGTAGTGCTTACCACTGTTGGTAACTCTCTTTTAATCCCATTGTGCAAATATGGTACTTTTTTTTCTTATGTTGATGTGTCTTTACCAGGAGTGAGAATCCCCTAACTTGGTCCATTGTTCTTCAAGATGTTATCCAAATGATCTTCCTAAGATTAGAGCCATTTTTCTATTCAGACACATTGAGGTTTCCGCTAGGATGATTTCATACCTTCCATTATTAGCAGTCCAGTAAAAACTTAATATGGCACCACATGCTAGGAGATAAGAACATGATATACAGATAATCAGAAATGATGAAACTTATTACTATTGTCTAATGGGAAAGGAAAAATAACGATGGACAAAAATTTCACTGCTCAAAAATTCTTTGTCTACAATCAAGCTCTTTTGAATATTTTTTTAAATGAGTCTATGAATATATTTGACAGTACAGTATTATGAAGCAAGATATGTTTATTGACTATTTACTATGCTGCACTGATAATAACAGTTCCAATGCTGTACAATTTGAAACGCCTAAATACTCCAAAAAGTTTGACTGAAAGTGTGTGCTTGTGTATATGTATGCATGGCTGTGTGTGTGTGTGTGTGTGTGTGTGTGTGTGTGTGTGTGTGTGTGTGTGTGTGTGTGTGTGTGTGTGTGTGTGTGTGTGTGTGTGTGTGTGTATGTGTGTATGACCATGAAAGTGGAAATGGAAAGGGGTAAATTAAAGTTCATAATATATAAAGCCATTATTCTATTAAAATATTACATTTTTCTTCCTCTCGACAGACTAACATAGTTCTGTAATGGGGTATAAAATGCAGCATTTTCTTTTTTAACAGAATTGATTGCTCTATAGGACTGTTGCACAGAAATACAAATGATTCTTCATTTTATCACTCACTGGTTTCATTTATGTTATGCAGTTTAATTACTTCTTGGATTAATCAAGCATGTGGGTTAAATAGATCCAATGCAAATGAACAAAGGATGATACATCAAACGTCAGTTTAATAAACCCTGTTTACTGAAACTTTTAGTGACTAAAAGCTGCAGGGGGTGGAGTGAAACCCAGTCTAACTTTGATAAAGGCAGAAACTCCATGTCTTCTATTATATCAAACTTGACAGTGCTTCTGTGAACACAGAATTCAGGAAGGAGGATCCAATGATTCTGTGCTCCTTAGCTGTTTCCCCTCTTTCATCTGTTTTCCTTTAAGGGCTGTTTATTCATGCATATGATTTATAAACTAATGGAGATGAGTGAGTCTGAATATTATGCAGGTATATAGAATTCTGTATTCGACATCACTCATTTTACTTTACAATATGTGCTTTTCTAATACCATCCAAATATGTTTCTCACTGCAGTCATAATAAACAGTTGTCTGATTTAGTGAATCTGATTACTTAGTTTATTCTTGGTACAGTTCTGCCATTTCCATCTCATATTTGTCTTTTCCATTATCAAAATGTGTCTTTAAAATATGCATACTATATTATGTCTCAGTTCCAAAATTACTTTACTTTTTATCATCTGGAAGATTTGAAAGAATGCAGTTTAGGAATGTAAAAAAAATCATGTCTCAGCATGCATCATGGCCTATTCCTTTGAGGCAGCTGCTAATTTCAGTCACTTCTCCAGCCCCCTGAGAATCAGAATGAACAGTATCCATTAAACTGTTTCCTTCTGCAATATGTGAATCATTGTCAGTTAGTCATCTTGGTAGCTTGCTGTTTTTTAGTTGCTACGGCATTTTTGTAAGCAAGTAGAATAAATTGGTAACAAAAAAAAGTTAACTACTTCTTGACAGTTTTTTGCAGTGTGAAATAGAGTAAAATAAGTGTATGTGTATGAGCACTGCTTGCTTTGCATCAGGCATAACTACCTATGCATTGGAGATAGCAATCCTCAAATGATTCGTCTTCATTATAATATTTCCTTCAAATCTGCTTTACTCAGCCTTTTCAGTACAAGGATGACTTTGACAAAGTCTTTTCAAAGAAAAACTGCAAAAACAAAACTTTGTTCTCTAACAACGTTAAAAATGGCACTGACTGATGCTATGGCAGGGCCACCCAGGGTGATAAAAACCTAACTATGCCCAGGTGATCTAACTCTGACCAGATGACCTACGTGTGGCTCAGACTTTCTCTGACTAACAGATATGTGTGAGCAGCTCTTGTCAGCTCACCCATATTTTGGGGAAGTGGTCTACGCAATGTTGCATTGGGATATAGCAGTGGCTCAGGGCAGCAGCAGAATGGCCATGATGTGTGCATGGGTGCACTCAGTAATATGCAGCAGTACAGCTGGAAATCAGCACTTGCACAGCAGCAAGCATGCCTGCTTGCATCATTTGCAGATAATGTGTACCCACAGCCTTGCTGACATGCACATCATATTGGCAAGGGGTGGATTGAGGGCAATAATGAGAAATCCTTTCCTATTCACCAGTGCTTGGGGACCTCCTATTATAGATGACTGGACAATGGCTGTTCTGGTTGGCTGTTTCACCCTGGAGCAATTAATTGGCCTGGAGCTTACTGTAAGGATCAGACAGCTGACAAACGATAGAGGTGAAAAAATATATAAAAATATATTGGTAACCTACAGTTCTTTCTCTGTAATCTCATGTTATCCAACATAAAAAGTAAATCTGCAGTTTTGCTTAAGTGAGGCAAGTATCCCTGATCCTACTTTGGATTATAGTGCTATATTTCTGCAATTACCTTTGGCTACAAAATGAATCCAGACAAGTTAAATAATTGTGAGCAATACAGCGCAGTGCCCTCACTGGTTAACACTAATTTATACCTTTCTTTTGTTGATGATTTCAGAACTGCATTTTAAAAGCACCCCACTTAATCACAAACTGACTTCCTTTAATTGTAATATATGACGCATGTAAAACAGGCATTCATAAGCTCTCAGGAAAGTGTTCGTACTAACAAGAAACACTGACTGCAAAGTGATGTACATGAACATTTTCTTCCCTGTAGCCAAAACTATCTTTTCTTTGAAAAGTTCTAAATTGCTATCATTTTAATTGTTTCAGATAGTCTATTTCATAGTCAGGGAAGTAGCTAAATTATAAATATGTTGTTCTTTTTTGTTTCCATATGCATTCTATTGGATAAATCAAGGATTTGTCTAAATGTTGTCATGTGTGACAGTTAATCAGAACTTTCATTATTTCAAACATGTAGTCCTTAATAGCCGGGTACAACTTATCATCGATTATTCTGTATTTAATACCATATAAGTCTCTGTAACCTTTCTATGCGTGACAACTGATTCATCAAATGTAAAAGTTTAGTGAATCAGCAGTGCTGAGCTTTGGTCATAGTTGCTTGCCATTGGCTAAGTACACCACAGGGAGAATTGTACTCAAAAATTAACATGATATGCAAGGTAAAGATCTTGGATAGATGGTATGGATCCCTAATTGCCATAGACCTAAATAGTAGGCCTACCTGCTTTAAAGCTTGTGATCAATATGTATTGGTATGTTCCTTAAATTTTAAACTATTATCAATAAATATGTGAAGGTCCTTAAACACAATCAGTTTGTTCAAGGTGGCATTGAGAAATGAAATACAGTGTTCTATTGTATATTTACCAGAAACTATTTATTTGTATTTAGACATGTTGAATTGTGAACCTATTTTTTCTGACCAGTCTCTAGTGCTGACCAGTTGTTGTATAATACTCTTATGTTGTTATTTGGTGTTACAGATATCCATAATTTACAACTGTCCCCATTTTTAGCAAACTATACATGTAGAGGAAAGATAGAAAATACCAAGTGAAACAGTATAGGATCCAGGACAGAGCGATGTGGAAACATACATTCCTTTAAATTTTGAGCCCATATTATTACCCTTTGACTTCTGTATGAAATCTAATAATTAATTCAGATTTTTATGTACTCCTAGAATGCAGGTTTGTTAAATTGTAAAAAACACGTATAAAGACATGCAGTGAAGTATACGTAGACTTATGACATATATCATAAACTGGACACATATACGTAGAAGGCAGTTTTTAAACTACTTCTATATTCTGAATGTTAAGTTTGTTGGCCTATAACTGGACACTAGTCCAGTGTCACCAGTATAAAATATAGGAATAGCCAATAATGCCTTCCAATGATATGTAACAATGATGTGAGGGGAGGCACAGTGGCATAGCAGGTAACATTTTTTTCCTTCACAGCAAGATGGTCTTTCTCAGTTGGGGTGCCTTCTGTGTGGAGTCTGCCATGTCCCCCCTGTGTTCATGTGAGTTTTCTCCAGGATTTCCCAATTCCTTCCACATTCCAAAAACATGTAGTAGGTGGACAGGACACTCTAAATTGACTGTATGTATGAGTGCTCATGCATGTATGCAGTATGGAAGAACAACTGTGGCATGACTAGCCACCGGGTGGTATGAACATTGGCTGTAGATGATGGTCACTGTTGATGTGACCTCTGATCCCATGTAGAAAAATGAGAAAAGCTTGGTTATGGATGGATGGAATGATGTCCTTCATTCAGGTAGCACATAACAGTTTTTAAAAGGGTGTTAAAATGTAGGAAAAAGTAACAATAATGCATCTGACAATAATTTCACAAACAGCCCACACAGAGAATAATGGCATATAATACAAGTTCTGCTCAGAAGTTTCAGACTGTTTTTTTTATTTTTCACAGATCAAGAAAGGACATTCAGCAAACTCTGTAATCCACAGGTGGTTAGACTTATGTCTAACGTTTGCTTGATTGTTCACAGATGAACATTAATTATTAAATTCTCCAACCAATTCCATTGAATCATGAATATATGTATTACTGACCTTCAAAGGTTCAAATGCCTGTTTAGTTTTAGATCAGGAGTTGATATAGTTGTAATATTTTTTATTGTCATTAACCTTTACTATGTTTTTTTCATAATTAGATTTGGACTCCGCGATTGCTTCTTGCAGTTTCTAGCTACATTTGTTTAACCATTTCTTGTTATATGTAATAATACATCTCTTATAGAAGGCTCATTTTTTTGCTTTGTTTGATGTAATCTGGAAAAAGCTCATTCTACTATAGAGAATATTTAACATTAGCTGAGAGTGTATGTTGCTGTTGTTTATGAGGTCAAGGCTGTTCTTCAATACCTATGGAAAACCTTACATCCTTTTCTAATTCCTGCAGAAGAGGCTCCATATGCCCATTCAACATTTCTTAGACTCCAAGATGTCACAAAGAATCTCAATCAGGTTGCAAGACAAAGACAGAAAGATAACAAAGATAGTCACTGGACACCATTTATAAAGGATGCCTGCAAAATGTTTCTGCCCCATCCACAGTCTCTGATGAAAAAGGAAGGAGAACCCAGCCAAGAAGAAGTAAGAGCAGCACTAAGGAAAATGTTGTCAGGGAAATCAGCAGAATCAGATGAAGTCAGAGCAGATATGATGAGGATGTCAGGTGAGTTAAGGGTGGAATGGTCCCTGAGTACCCCTGAGGGCACTCATAGCAGTACTGAGAGAAAGCTGCTTCCCAGTTGATTGCAGCATAAACATTCTATTGCCAGTGTGCAAGGAAAATGAGACATTCACAACTGTGGGCAGTGCAGAAGTATCAAATTCTTGACACATTGAATAAATGTGCTAAAGAAGGTGACTGATAAACAATTATGAAGAACAGTAGAAAGTGAGATGGGAGATTGGATTCAGACCAGGATGCATCAGAGCCACGGTGATGTTTCAGTGAGACATATGCTGGAAATTAAGTTGGAAATCAGGAAATAGTCCAACTAGACAATCCTAAACGTAGAGAAAGCATATGACAAGTTCCCAAGAAAGCTAACTTGGGCAGTTCTGTAATGGCTTCAGGTCCTGGAAACATTGATAGAATTATTACAGGCCATCTAGAAGGACCCAGTGACACAAGTATGAGCAGTGCTTGGACTCCCAGAGGGGTTCCCACTCAGAGTGTGTGTGCATCAGGACTGATGATGATGCTGATAATGATTAACCATGGTTCTGTTGTGTAGAGGGATAAACCTGTGACTCCAATGCAGACATCCTGAAATTAATTAGTGGCTTGTGAAGCTGTAAGAGCCATGAGGAGTGGGGAGCTTTTGTCAGTTCACATGCCTGGTAGTGAGAGTTGTGATCATGCCTCACACTCTGATTGACTTGGTGCAGGTAAGCACCATAGGCCAGTCTCCGTGAGAGCAGGTTACAAGGGGGAGGACATGGGTGAGGGTGGCCAAGTCAGTAACAGTAGCCCTTGTGAAGGCATGCCAAGGATCTGGCATAGTTCCATATTGAGGAAGCTTCTGGGCCATCTCCTGTAAAGCATGGGAATGGCTCTTGCAGTATAAGGAGTGAACGAATGGGTAAATGGAATGCAGAAATCTGAATGTTGGTAGTCAGTGGGGCACCAAAAACAAAGCAAACCAAAAACCTGAATTGCTTAATTTTGCAAATCAAAAAGGTGATAACATTTTAATCTGACATACCCACTCCTTCAACAACCTCAGGCTTAGAAATTGTGTTTCTGTAATTAGTTAGCAATAAGTCTAAAATTGTATTGTTGCGTATTGTAGACTGTACAGCTTATATCAGAACTTTCCTACTTAAAGTCATAGATTTCTAGCTGAAGAATCAAGGAAACAAATGGGGGACAAGACCCAAAATAAGGGATCATTTTTTAGCGGTGGTGGTGCTGCGGTAGCGTTGTCACCTCACAGTAAGACGCTGTCTGGTTCGATTCTCAGCTAGAGCGTCTTTTGCATGCAGACATGCATGAATGGGCATACCTTCATTGAAGGTTGTGCGTCAGGGCTGGTAACGTGGCATGTAAAAGTCAACTACCAATTATTAGTGGACCGGAGTTCTGCTGTGGTGACCCCTAATCGGGAAAAGCCAAAAGACACAACAACTCCAATTAAAAGTTAGTATAAAAAACAGTTTTGTATCAACAAGCATTTTCTGCATAATAAGAAAGTTCACTCTGCGGCATTATCAAAAAACTGTAATGTCAGTGATTTATTGTCAAAGGTTTTATGAAGGACAGAACAAAAAAATGAAACAAAATCAGGGATGTTCTGTATACTCAGGGATAATGGAAAGATCTGTTTACAGGGTCGAAGTATTTTTGCTTAGAAAGTGACAGGTACACATTTGCTCCCTGTTAATATTGCAGTTGAAACCTCCTAAAAGAAATACAGAATATGAATGAATAAGGTTCCCAAGTATTTGAAGGAAATTCAGGTGGGTATTTGGTGACATCTTTGGATGCCCTTATCAAGTAATTATCTGCAAATTTGTGCTGTGAGATATAACTTCAAAAACTGCTGTAAAAATTTCAAAAGGAAATGGTAGATCATCCATGTAATACCGAAAAAATGTATATGCATGAGTTTGTGTTTGTATGTGTGTACTTGCATAAATTTTTATGCATATACTTATTTATTGTTGTATGCTTACAAATGTAGTTTGTGCAGAGGCTGCTTTGTTCCTGCATTGTCCCATTGACCTACTTACGTTTAGGATGTAGTAAAGGTAGTTGGTGGGGGATGGTTATGAGGAAGGGAAGGAAAGAGAATGGTTCGGGAGAAAGTGAGGTAGTGTAACAGGACAAGGTTTTGGGGGATGAATTTAAGTGATGGCCAAGACACCTCTGGTCCCTTTTGTGGTAAAATGGGTGTGGTTATTCCCTCTCACTTGACTGGGATGGTTGGGTTTGTTGTTTGCTGAGATAAGCCACTCATTACATTGAGCTATACTTGGTCTGACATTCACCTTGATAAGGAGAGTGGGGGCAGGTGCATAATGACCACCGCTTGTATCCCCCCTCTTTCCCAGACCAATCTGGGGGGAGTTGCCAAGCACCTGATATGAGCTGTCAGGAATGTTGCTTTGGGAAAAACATCATTTTTGCTGAGGGGAACATACCAGAATGTGCAGTCTTAGAAATTGCTCAGTGTTTAAAAAAACAAACACAATGATTATGAACTGCACCGAGCCACTTATTGAAAAGCTAAAACAAGCTCCAATATACTAAGCGCTTTCACCATCAAACAAATGGCTTCTTCAGAGTAAAAAGAGCATCAAACCACATAGTTTAAATACAATCTATATTTTTGAACTAACCAGTCACAATTGTTGCATAATTACCAAACATCACAGCATACATAATATATATATATATATATATATATATATATATATATATATATATATATATATATATATAAAACATGTAAAATGACACTTATAACTTCTATAAAAATATCAATAATTAAAGCTATTAATCTCAAAAAAAATAAAAATAAAAAAATATAAATTAATGACTTTTTTCCCTCAAAACCATTGTAACATACAAAATAAAAATAAAAAATGTTTATATATATATAAAATGACATAAATGAAATAAAATAAATTTAAACCCCCCCAGACATCAAACAACCATTGCCCTTTGCTTCAATATGGGCATAATAGAAATATGGTCGTTGAGTCCAGGGGAAACTGTAGCATTCAATGCAACTTACCATTTATATTCCAGGGACTCATCTCTAATATTTTCATTACCCACTCTTTTACTTATCAATACCCGATCCACTACAAAAATATAAACTTCTTAAAGTTGCCACAAACCATAGAATTAGTATATAAGGCATTATGAATGTCCTTATTTTTTATGGCCATAAGGTGTTCTGCTATCCTTTCTCTTAACCTATGTATGTTTTTTCCCACATAAAAACCTGAACATGTTGTGCATGTTGCCAAATAGAGAACCATCTTGGAATTTCAACAACATTTGCCTGGGCACGGAATTGTTTTATTGTACCCCCATACAGTCACATAGGATCCATCATTAATATATCTACAATATCTACAAGCCCCGCATTTATACATACGTGAGCATGTATATCTTTCTTTTGATCTTTCTAATAAATTTTTAACATTCAAACCTCTTGAAAATATTACTCGAGGTATTTGTCCTAACTCCTTTTTAGCTTCTGCATCAAATGCTAGATCCCATGACTTCTTAACAACCTCAATGATCTGAGATGTCTGATGATTGTACTTCAAAACTAGGGCTCTAGAATCAAATGATCCAGAATCAAGGGGTTCTGGTCCTTCAATTGTACCAGTAGCCGCACTGATATCTTTCAAAATAGGTTTAAATGATGTTCCCCTTCTTCCCATCACCTCATTTCTGACTGAAATTAGCAATTTCAATGGATAGCCTCTAATTAAAAACATCCCTAAAAGATTATACATCTCAACTTGATATATCATGTCATTACTCACGAGGCAAGACAAATGGACCATCTGCCCTTTAATCACACTTCTACATTGATGCAAAGGATGGCAACTTGAAAAATGTAATAGTGAATTGCTATATGTCTCCTCTCCGTAAATATTACTTTCCAACCCCTCTGATGTTTTGGTAAGTTTTATATCCAGAAAGTCTATTGTCTGGCTATCACACTTATATGTGAAGGAAAAAAATGGGGTAGTGGCATTAAGATATTCAACAAAATTCCTGGCCTCTACTTCATTCCCCCTCCAAAGAACCAGTATGTCACCCAAAAACTGATTGTAGAGTACAATTCGTTCAAAAAAACGGGAAGGGAAGAGAAATGTCTCTTCCCAGTGAAGAAGTACCAAATTGGCAAAAATAGGGGCACATTTGGCCCCCATTGCCACCCCAGAAATCTGGTGGTAAAATTCTTCTTTGAATATCATATAGTTGTTTTTAAGTATCAATTCCATAAAATTATTTAACTTCACACCATTTAGATGTTCACTTCTCAAAAGACTTTCTCTAAAATATCCCAATCCTTCATCATGGGGTATGGTTGAAAAAAGATTCACATCTATAGTAAGGAATTCTTTTTAAGCATTGTAAACAATGCCAAGAATCTTTTAGTATGTGGCCAAAACAACTTAACATCCCCTGTGCATTCCTATCAATGTATGCTGCCAGTGGCTCAATTTTGGATCATGTTGCTGCCACTATTGGTCTAAATGTGAGGTCATTCAGACTTTTATGGATCTTGGGAATACCAAACACAACAGGTGTAACCGGGTATTCTGCCAACAAGAATCCATACTATTTCCCATGAATCCCCCCCTCCAAAAGGGTATCCATCAAAAACTCATCAATTTTATGATACGCTATGTTCATTTCACTCCTAGACTCCCTCTGGTATGTGGTGTAGTCATCTAAAATATCTTGCATCTTAGCTACATAATCAATCTGAGACATAATGACCACACCACCCCCTTTGTCGGGCTTCATAATTCTAACTTCCTTGTTAGTAATCAGTTTTTTTCAATGCTGCCCTTTCAGCCACAGTAAGGTTGTCTGGTTCAGCTAATTTATTCTTTTCCACATATCTTCGCATACTGTTTAAAGATAACTTTTCAAACATTGCCACATCCTTAGCCATAGGTGGAATAAAAGTGCTTTTCCTAGTCAATAGAGGGGGTATCTCATGTCTTTGTTAATTTTTCCCTTTAAAGTATAAAGACAGATTTAATCGCCTCGTGTATAATTTCAAACTAGTAAACAAATCTACCATATTATAACAAAACACAGGTATAAACATAAAACCTTTTACCAATAAATCATGATGCATTTCTTTTATTTCCAAAGCACTGAAGTTGTAAATGGTGAAGCCAGCTTTTGGGCTGACATCGCATCTTAATTCAGCAGCATCATTGTTAAAGTGTAATGCATTTATCAACATATCACTGACAGCATTGTTGGTATTAACAACTTCACTGCTAAAACAAATATTAAGTTCATGGCTTATCTCTACCTCCTGTCATTGTACCACCGCCCTTTTGTGTTGTACTTGTTGTTCCCTTGTTGCTGATTGTGGTAAAAACCACTTTGCAGATTTGCTGGAAACCCTCCCCTTTTGTTTCTCAGGCATTCTGATTTCCTTGGGCCTGGAGATCCCTGTAAAAAACACAACTGTTCATCCTGATAATCCCAGAGTCAATATTGTTGTGGTCAACACACACACACACACACACACACACACACACACACACACACACACACACACACACACACACACACACACACACACACACACACACACACACACACACACACACACACACACACACACACATACACTTACCTGACACCCCTCAAACCTTGACATACATTCACACACACAAGTAAACACCCCAAACAAATATGTGCACAAACACACACACACACACACACACACACACACACACACACACACACACACACACACACACACACACACACACACACACACACACACACACACACACACACACACACACACACACACACACACACACACACACACACACACACTACTGTCTACACATTCAGCTCCCTGACACTTATTTTATGTGATCTCACCCATAGAAAGTAATTGGAGAATGCAAGCTTTTGGAAAAGTTAATCACTATGGACAGAGGTAATGATTTACAGCTCCAGGTAGTTCTGTAAATCGTTTGGGTATATAATAAACTTACTGCAGGTATTTCCAGGGGAAAAGCACA
Organism: Protopterus annectens; assembly: GCF_019279795.1. Classification (NCBI taxonomy): domain Eukaryota; kingdom Metazoa; phylum Chordata; order Ceratodontiformes; family Protopteridae; genus Protopterus; species Protopterus annectens. The sequence goes on from NC_056738.1 coordinate 255,558,377, forward strand.
TTGTTAATTACCATATGCCATTCCATTAAAATAACTTATTAGAATTTGTGGTAGGCTGGAGAGATGGATCGTCATGGTGCTGTACCTCTTCAAAGTAAGCACTGCAGTATGGCCATCTGAGAAGCTGAAACAGTGGCCATCAGTGGAAAAAAGGACATAGCACTCGTGGTAACCTTCCTCATCCCAGCCTAAATTATTTATCACTGTCAGAGTTTCTGATTTATTATCTAATTCTTTTAATAAATATGATTTGCAAGGTAACAAGGACTGACGTCTCCCATTTATCTTCACTAGGGGCAGAGCTTGCGACAAACTGCAATTAGAAGTGCACAATCAAGCTCAAAAATCAAATATGCATTGGTAAATGTGTTGCACACATGTATCTACTACTGTAATCAAGGATAACATTTTAGTATAACATCTAGTAAATTATTCTGCATCTTAAACCAATGTAATTAATGGTTATTTCCTTAAAGTAGCAACAGTTAAAAGATGTGAGCAGAAAATCTGAAAGAAAAATATGCTACCTCAAAAAAATGATTATTTATTGAGTATTTACAACATTAATTACTGAAAATGCAATGATGTTATGAATTTAAGAAAGCAGGTTTTAGGTTTTATTGACAATTTATTAATAATCTATCATTCTGACTGCGTTAGGTAAATCTTGTTCATTAAGATACTGTTTGCTAGTTATGTCAGTATCAATAGTGCAAAAAAAAAACTGGAGACAGAAGTGAAGAGTTGAACCAATAATAGGCTGTACCATTGCAATAAACTGCCGGAATTCTGCACAAGCCAAAGTATTATTCATTATTTTAAGTGCAATATTCATGCACATAAGCTTTCTGTCTAGATTGATTGCTACTGCAATTTATTCTTCTTTCCTGAAGAAGTTCTCATGTGTTATGTAAAATGCTTATTTACATGTAATTTTGGTACGGAAAGGTTTGCAAACATTATATATTAAGAAGCTTAGCCAGGGTTTCAGGACTCTGAAGTGTAGCGGTCATGTTGTCAAGCTTCAGTAAATTTATTGCTACTCAAACTGATTTTTAATTTCTGATGCCTGAAGGTAGACTTGTATTCTGTCCAAAAGTAAACAAACAGCAGCATGTTGTTGGAGCTAGATTTTAGTTTAATACAAATGTTTTAAGTTTTGTAGTTTGCTGCAGTTTTGTGCAGTGCTACAATTTATTTCTAGTTTACTGTATAAGGTACACTCTTCCTACATCACAATGTCTGAGGGTCAGGTACATCTTGTTCATAAAGCCAGTGTTTGGCTGTGATGACGTACCACAATAGGATGAAAAACATGTACCACCTACTTCTAACATCATCATCATCACCATCATCATCATGTTTGCGGTGACACTTTTACACATTTGTTTTCTACATGGGGTTGGGATGTCCCCCAACTATCACCATTTTTCATGATTCAATGCCACCATCCTTCTTTCTTCAACACTCATGCTATTCACCTATATGCTGGATACATTCATTTTCTCTTGCCTTCTTTCTGTCTGTCCCAAATCTTCTTCAACAGATTATCTTATATTTTCCAGCATGTGCCCAAAACACCATAATCTGTTCTCTTTGACATTTTCTGAAATCGGAGCTACTTTGGCCACTGCTCTGATGCCCTCATTTCCTCAACTGTCCCATTATGTTCATCCTACTCACCCATCTCAGGCACTTCAACGCCATTATTTCTATCTTCCTGAACTGCTCTGTCTTTAATCCCTAGGTTTCTGTACCATAAAGTAGTACTGAGTGCACCACTGTTGTATATACCTTATTTTGCAGCTTATTTGGCATTCTTCTGTCATACATCACCCCTGCCACTCTGCCAGTTAGCAGCAGCCCCCTGATTCTAGCTTTGTCTTCCTTATTCAGATTTCTCTTCTCCTCAACCACCCCTCCCAGATACTTAAAGCTGTTAACCTGTTACATTCTTTTCTCTTCTATCTTAAATTTCTGCTTCTTCTAATTTCCCCCATTTGCCACCATTACAACTGCTTTATCTTCACTTAGCTTCATCCCATGTGCCTTTAGTTATGCATTCCATTCCCCTACCCTTTGCTGAAGTTTTTGCTCAGACTCTGCCTGCAATGCCAAGTTGTCTGTGTACAATGCTTTGTTGATCTGTTCTTCCTGAATTATTTTCTCTTGCACTTCATCACCAGGATTCCAGTAGTGGTGTCAGAGCTGAACTCTGATGCACACCCAGTCAAACTGGCAACTCCTCTGTTAGAATGAACACTGTTCATACATGAGTCATCAGGTCCTTGTATGTAGCCTGAACTAATTCTACCAATGTTTCTGGCACATCAAACCAATGCAGGACTGCCTATATCAGCATTATTGGGACCTTGTCATATGCTTTATCCATGTCTAGGAATGCCCATTTGAACTCTTTCCTCATCTCTTGCTTCTTTTCAACTATCAGTTTCACTGCAAACGTTGGTCCAGTTGTGCTGCATCCTGATCTGAATCACAACTGCTCATCTCCCATCTTACTTTCTACTACTCTGAATATTCACTTATCAAGCACCATCTCCAAAACTTTCAAGCAGTTTTACAAGAGCGTGGTACCTCTGTACTGTCCACAGTAGCAAATGTCCCCTTTGTCCTTGAAAAATGGCACTACTGTGCTTATTATCCAGTCATCTAGAAATCGCCTTTCTCTCCACACTGCTATGACTACCCTCAGGAGCAATTTCTCCCCTATCTCACCCAGCATCTTTATCATATCTGCTGTGACCTCATCTGAGCCATCTGATTTTCTTGACTTCATTTTTATTAATATTGTTCTTACTTAAGTAGACTACTCCTTTCCTTTCACTGTAAGCTGTGTCTGGGACGGTACAGCTTCTGTGGGATTTTCTTCATTCAGAAGCTGCTGGAAGTACTCTTTCATCTACCTATGAAGTCCTGTGAACTGGTGAGCAAGTTGTTGCTGGCATCCCTTATGAAGGGTGTCTGACTAACTTTTTTATCTTTCTGTCTTTGCCTTGTAATGTGATATAGTTTGTTTGGCCATCTACCGAATCATTTTCCAGAAGCTGGTTGAGTGCCTCTGATGCCTTGTTCTTTGCAATTGCAACTCTTCTCTTAGCCCCTTTGTTAGCCAACCAGTATTTCTTCAGAGCCAGGTCGATCTTTTCCATCTTCCACTTTTTCCTGCACACCTTCTTTCATTAGATGACTTCCTGACTTCTGCACTCCACCTCTAGCTTTTCTTATGTATCTTATTTCAATAGCTTGCTCAGCCACATATCTGTTCTGTAGCCCTCACACATGCTGTTTTTAGGTATTGCCATTCTTCTTCAACTCCACCTATTTCCTCTTCTTCCTAAGGACTAGAGCCCTGTAGAATTCCTTGAATTCTTGTACTTTCACTCCCGCCAACTTCTAGATCTTCACTTTAGTCTCTGTTGACCTTAATGCATTCTCTGACCACTGTTAGCAGCTGGTTATGCAGCTAGTGGTTTATGCTGTGGGCTGACTGTTACACTGGGGATGACTTTGCAGTCACTGATTCTAACCTGTTCCTTACTAGGAGGAAGTCTGTGTTGCATGTTGACCACTTTGTATCTGATCATGGGACAGTCTCTCTTGCTGAACCATGTGTCTGTCACCATTAAGTCATTTGCCGAACAGAAGTCTAGAATATACTCTTCTTTATTCCTGTTGTCCCAGTCATGTGGGCCCAGGCAATCCTCATATCCTGTTCTGTTTCTCCTTGTATATGCATTTGGGTCACCCATTATTAACACCAATTCATAACATCTTGTTTTATCCAATAGGTCTTGTAAGTGCTGTCTGAATGCATTCTTTTCCTTACTATCACAGCACTGTTGATTGGCATAGGCTGTGATTATGAACTGTGCCCTGTCCTAATACTGGAGTCATATTGGGATGAGTCTGTCCCTTATTCTGATGACATCCCTCACTGTCTTCTAAATTCTACATCACCACAATTCCCACTCCATTTCTAGTCTGCCCTCCTCCTGAGTAGTAGACTCTGGATCCCAAGCCAAGTGGCTTTGCTGTACTGTACTGCCATCTTGTCTCCTGCATACATAGTATGTCTAGCCTCCAACATACCATCATGTCATCCACTTCAGGTTTGCATCCTGTCAGTGAATCTACACTGAGTTATAGCTATTATTAGTTCATGTTTGGCAGGTTTATTGCTTTTATGTACAGCTTCCACTCAACAGAGCTATCCTAGGTAACCCAAGCTGGGCAACTGGACACCAGCCTCCCAGTAGCTTATTGGCCCAGGGCTGTTGGGCTTTATGGTAGGCACACACTGGTCAATAGGAGCAAATACAGCCCTCCCATTGTTAGTAGGGGTCCCTGGCTGAGGTTAGAATAAGCTGGGTTCTCAACTCACTTATCACCATCAAATGCACATGCTCATTTGGCGACATTAGTCACCACAACGAAATCCCTTAGAACTATAGTTCATGCTGTTGAGTGGCTAGCCCTGACACAGCACACAGTTTGTGATCCATTTTCTTCTGTCTTGAGGATACTGTATGCCACAGTTGATACCCAAAGTGGTTGGATTATACAACTCTTTTCCCCGATCTGCACCACCTAGACTTTGTGCTGCTTCCATAACTCCATTCTTTGGTGAGTTTGAGGTGGAAATATTGAGCATGTTTTTTGGGAGGTAGGAGAAACCCCATACAGTCACAAGGAGAACATGCAAATTCTATACAGGCATTGGCCAAAGGTCAGGATAGAACATTGCACATAGGAGGCTAAGAATGTAACTAGTATGCCCACCGGTCTCTCTTCATACCATATAGTCTCTCATCAAATTCTAAAACTGTGAAAAATCAGTGAAAAAATATTTCTGTTATCATATTTATTACACTGGCAACAGAGGTAGACACTTGTAGTCTGTGTCAGCATTTCATCTCAAGACCACTGTCAAACCAATCAGCACTGACTGTAGTTAAAAGTATTAACAGCAAAAATGCTGGACTTCATAGTCATGTATGCATTACCATAACAATTTCAAAGGCTTGCCCCAAAATGCTTTTTTTAAAAAATAACACTTATGGATGTGGAAGGAGAAACTGTGCATTTTCCGTTACTGAGGAAGATTTTTACTAATTGTGGGTTACCTCTATTGCCGTGTGACTGGCTGGGGGTGGATTTCATGCTAATATATGAGTAGGATACTACTTGTATAGAACTGGATGTTAGCCTATTAATAGAAACAATAGAATTGATTGATAGTGAGAATTTCTAATGCTCATTGCTAATTCCAGCCATTTTGTTTGCCACCAGTGGTTTACCATAACAACCTTATGATTTATTTATTATGCAGCAATCTGATTTGGCTCAGATGATGAATGCAATGCAATGCAATGCAATGCAAAATAACTATGTTTTGCAGTTTTAAGTCAGTTATGTGACTGCATTTCTAAAAGTAACTGTATTTTTGATTGCCCTGTGTAAGGGAGTGGTTTTGTGTGTCTGTGTATGCCTGTGTGTGTTTGTGTGTGCACATGTGTGAGTTTTGGTGTGTGTGTGTGTGTGTGTGTGTGTGTGTGTGTGTGTGTGTGTGTGTGTGTGTGTGTGTGTGTGTGTGTGTGTGCGTGTGTGCGTGTGTGTGTGTGTGTATATACGTGTGTGCGTGTGTGCGTGTATCTGTCTGTGTGTTCTGTGTGCTCACGACTGAGTCTGTGCAGAGAAATAGTGACTTTTGACATGACACCCTGACCCCATATAGAAAATGAGAAAACGAGAATTGTTGGTGATGATGATGATCACATTTTGACTTGACAAATATTAAGCATGCAAAACACTGAACAGCAAGTATTGAGGATGGAATACAGAAAAACATAACAGAATGCATAAAACATAATTTTTCCAGGAGGGCAAGGGGACAAACTCTCCTGCCCCCCACTTACACTGCTAATTATATATATCAACCCCAAGATCACACTACAGCTGAAAAGGGCAAAACACCACTACCCACTGTACTGCAATCTTGGACAAACTTCTACTTTTAGGTGTTCAGTGTTATTGATTTTTGACATTGCTGGCTCAATGTTGTAGGTGTCAACTATGTGCGACATTCTGATATATGTATGGATAGATAGATACATAAATAGATGGCTCAGTATCAAATTGTCAATCACACAATAAACCAGAAACATTGAAACTATGAAATTTTGAAAAACACAAAATAATTTGTAAAGGACATTTTTTGCAGGGAGGATTTCCATGTGGGGGCTGTGGCTCCCACACTCCCTGTTAATTATATATATATATATATATATATATATATATATATATATATATATATATATATATATATAAAACAATTCTGAAATCATTTGAAAGCTGGAAAATTGGAAAATGGCAAAATCCCGCTCTCTACTATACGGCAATCCCAGGCAAGCAGCTTCTATCACATTTCTTTTATTTATTTATTTTGTTTGGTTTTATTTATTTATTTATTTATTTATGTATATTACGAGAAACGCAATGTTTTCTGGTCAATGCTCTGTGTGTTGATGATCTCTTCTGCAGTGGATATTTTAAGGTAGACCCATATGCATAAATATAAATAGATATAAAATTACAAGTCAAATGCAAAACAACTTAACAGAGAGTCCATTTTATAAGTACAGTAATACCTAAGGGGCTGAAAGTTACAGGAAAATAACAGACCTTCAAGGCATCTGTAGGACCTCTACTAGTTAGGATTCAAAATACACATATGTGGTTTGTTATTTACTTGTGCTGCCAATCCCTTGAGATATTATTGCTTTCTTGATCAACTAAAACCTGTACTCTAAATTTCCAGAAACTTAAATAACTGAATACTTAATGTAAAAAAAAACACACACAAACACAATGAAACATTAAGTCGGCAAAAGAAACAGTTGGTATTTAATAGAGCTGTACCAAACTAAGCATGCATATCCCAACTGTAAGAGAAACTATACATGCCTTAGTCTGTAGCACAAAACAATGGTGCCATATTCTCAAATAACAGTGGGCATGAATCTCTAAATTGTAAAAGGAAAGTATGCATGCAGTTGTCTGTAGGACAAAAGAACAGTATAGTATTTTATCATAGTCATTGATGGTGGGTTCAGAAACCACACTTCCCAAGTATACAATACTGTTAGGTTTTCATCATTATTAGAAGGTAACTTCAGACCTCTATACTAGTGGCACAAATAACCTTCTGTAATCTGTAATCAGTATAATTGGAACATGCATATGTGCAATATATGTACACATCAAGGACTGGTGGCCATAGTCTGTATTAAAGTGCGTCTCTGTTAAAAATTGGGTAGTCTTAAAAGTAAGGAAAAAACTTGTTAGGAGTTTGTAGTGTTTAAAGTAAAAGTAACAAAATAGAGTCAAATAATTGTATCAATGCTTTGTATGTCACATATGAAGTTACTAATGTTCTCCATTTTTTCTCTCACTTCAACACTTTTCTCTCCTTTTTTTTGAGTTTATTTTTTTGTGTTAATTTTTTATTTTTGTTTTTCCCACAGCACAGCTGGGTAGAACTGTCCCATGGGATCCACTCGCCCCACTCCACTGGCTATAGCACTGCTGCCCACCATGCTGGTGCAGTACCTGGTTGCACCCCCTCTACTGCCTCTGCACTACCTGGTCCTTCAGGTAGTTCTGACCATGAGGATAGACCTGTGGCTCCTTTAGGGAGCAGTGGTGAAGGGGGTGAGTTTATCATGCATGACGAACTGCCAGAGATGGTGTGTAGGATTGTGTATCACACTTGGCTCATGTCCATGCAGGATGGAGTGCCTGCTTTCCATCCTCGCGCAGAGCACCTGTAGGAGGCATACATGTTGGGCATGGCAGCCAGTGGTGCAGTGAGGTGACAGTAATGACAGTCCACTGAGTGAGGACTAGATTCTCACTGTCAACCACCTCAACATGCATAGGCCCAAGATTTCCCACCCTCCCCCCATCCATGGTGTTCACACACCTCATGTGTCCTTCAGCATCCCTGTCTCTTACTTGTTTGTCTTGTCTGTCTGCAATTGCTTCCTCACCTGGCCAACTTACTTCACCCACATATTTTGCAGCCCTTCCCCAACATTCCCCTCTCTCTTTCTCTCAAAAAAAATAAAATAAATAAATAAATAAATAATGGGCACCTGTCCCACAAAAAAAAAAAAATTCCCATACATAGCTCTTCATTTTGTACATGTGTCTTCATGACACACATGATTCTCTGCAATTCTCTATAACAGATTGTGTTGTGGTCACCCCTATCTCTGGATGTGACTGTCCAAATTCAGCAAAATTTGTATGTTTTATTCTGGCAGAAATGGATAGCTGTGGTTCTTTTCTGCAGCCTTCCTGCACATTTCTGCCTTGTTTTCACTTTGTCCATTCCCCCACTTGTTCCCCATTTCACCACTATCCTGTCTTCCCCATGTTTACCTATATAATGCATATGCTGTACTATATTAATGCATAATGTAAAGTAAAACCATTTATACTGTTATCTGTATGCATTTGTTAGAACTGTAATGATGGCATGGCCATGTTTGTCAATCCATTTTAGAGGTACAAATGATTGACCATACATGAAAATAGCTGCGTGATACATATTTACAAATGCTTCAGGGACAGGTCCTTTGAATGCACATTCAGCATTTCACATGTGTTTTATTAGCAAAATGGTTAATGTGCCTGTTATTTAGTGGGTGGGAGAAGCAAAGAGAAGTTACTGTTATGTCCCAAACTAGAATGAACTGGTCTTTTGGGGGATGGCACAGTTGAGTTACTGCGATGACACATACAAGGATATGTTGCTCTTGCTACCCTCTTTGTTTTGCATCTTGCCTCTTGTTAGTATTTCACATATGTCAGATGTGTTATATTTTTCCAGTGGGTACTACTGACTGCCTACCTTAACTGCTTTATTGGGTAACAGTTACTCTATAGTTATGTGATAGTTATGTGTATTATCATTCTTTTGTGTTTTATGACGAAAATGTCATTGAGGCACAGACCCCCTTCAGTGAGGCAGAAAACACAACAAAAGTGGATGCACTACATCAACACAGTGCTTTACTTCTTGGAAGGAGTCATCCCAATATGCCAGAGAGGCTGCTAACATAAATGTTGTGGGTGGCCACGGCCATACTTATGAGTAAGTGCATCTCAGAGCCACTGACATGCTCACATCTGCACAGAGGCATGCAGCTGCTATTGCCCAAGACCAGAAGGTACCTAGGGGTGGGCCTCATGCTGAACCACCTCTCACTCCCAGTGAGGAATTCCTGGTAAATCTTCTGAAACAGGACAACTCAGAGCAGAGTGGCCCCAATATGTTATTGATGTGAGTCCGTCTCCTTTTCAGTCCCAGGAAGAGCTTCCAGGTAGGCTTTTATATATGACCAGTTCAATACAGTTGTATAGTAAAACAATTGAAATAAAAGTTACATCTGTGTCACTTGTGTTTTTTTTTTTGAGGGGGGGATTGAATATTAGTACAGTGATAAGCTCAGTTTGGAGTTGTAAGCCAAGTTCTTGTTAAAGTAACACATCATGTTGATTGAAAGGAGTACATGTAGTACCTCCTGTCTTCCTGTTAAATGTGATGATGTTGGCCTTGCCTCTTGCTTAATTTATTTCAGGACCACCAGGAATCCAGCAATGTAATTGCCCTGCAGGTGGTAAACTAAATCAAGTTATTTCAGTACTGCAGATCAATTTCTAGAAATCTAATGTGTCATTTTAGGCCTGTTGTGTGTATTTCTGTACTGTCTGTATTAGTGGTAGCCCTGTTAGCTGTTTAGCATATATTGCACCATAGTAGTGCAGGTATTAATGTATGCCTGTGTTTCTCCCTTTTTATTGTGTGCCGTGTGCCAATTGATGTCAGTTTCTCAACAGACACTGATGATGATGGTGGCAAATGTTGACATCCAGCCACCCCCTTCTTTTTCCATGGACACAGCCAGTAGGCCTACACCTACCCAGTCCACTGAACCCTTAGATATAGGACAGATGGAGAGCAAAGACATTGAGCAGGCAAGTGTGGCTACTGTGGCTGTAGTGCCTGTTGAGTCTGGTTGTAGCCAAAGTGTTAGTGAGGTGCCAAGCAGGAGGGTTGACAGCGGTACTGGGAGGGGGCCTGCTGTCCCTCCTCCAACTGCTGTAGATGTCTCTTTCCATGTCACTTAAAGTATGTTTAGGGCCATCATGGATGCACAGGTATGTTCAGAAAGGCACTCCAGACAAATGTTCAGGGTTGTAGATGTGGCACAATCTGACATGTGTGACTACCTCCATTGTGTCACTGATTCCCTAGATCAGATTAATGACATGGAATGAGAGGTGTCTGTGATGGAACATCTACTGGGAGGGAAACAGCATCCTCATGGGTGTAGGTCAACCACAACATCTGCTGAAAGACAATGTGGCTGTTCCCGATTACACTCCTGTAGTGACAATACTTCTGGTGATCCATCGGGGAAAGTGCTGTCTACACCCAGACATGGCAGGCCATGAGGTTGTGGTCCTGGGCATTCCTGTGAAGGGACCATGTCCAGCAGACATCGGTCACACTCATGTAGCAGCACTCCATCTGACCTTGGGTTTGGAGGTGCCAGTGCAACTCCTGGCAGAGCCAGTTCCTGCAGTTGGGGGTAACAACAGTGAACTGCCACCTCTACCATGCACGGCCGTGCATGTCCAACATACCAAGATGTGAAGTTAACACTGAGCCTGGCTGTGTTCATGCAGACTTTCACACACTATTTTCACATGGAAGACCCATACAGACACACACACACACACACACACACACACACACACACACACACACACACACACACACACACACACACACACACAGGCTGTCTGATTCCCTTTCTCCCTGACACATACTCACCTACCTTTTGTGTCAGCCTAGGCCTCCTGCTCCCCCCCCACAGCACACTGTGTAAGTGATGATAACTTAGTCATATCCCTGTTTTCTCTATTTTGGATTTGGGGATACAAAAGCTTTGTATATGATAGCTATATAAGTGCCTAGTATATCTGCATTTGTGTTGTTGAACTGATAATTGTACATGCCAGTTATATTTGCCTTGCCAAATGATACAGTGGATAGCATCATCATGACAGTACTTTCTAGTGTATTCTCTTATAAACATTATGAAGTCAGGAACTGCAATGTGTGCCACTACTTTATAAACTTTGTTTTTAATGTTTTCCAGTACATATGTATGATGCACATCATAAGACATGCCATCACATTCAGGTCTCATGATTGTATGACAGCACTGTAGTCAAACTTATCAGAACAGTAATATAGTATAATGCTCTCTTTTGCAGGAACTTCACAAGACACATGCAATAGCTAGACAGCTAGACAGACCATAGAGCATTCTTATCAAGATGACAGGAGCCTACTAACCATGGCATGATGTATGTGAGCAGATTAAAATACATGTCACTTTCTTCTGTCAGATATCGCATTACATTGTAACTGTTATTCTAAGCCTATTACTTTTGATTTAAGCACTTGGGCTTCAGGCCAGTTGTCTTACATTAACAAGGTTTGTAGTATACACTCTTGTGGGAAGAGAGAGTAGCTTCTGCCCTTCTGAGTTGGGAATTGCTGGTCTAATGCTTATTGTGGCTGTTGTTCTAAGTCTCTTTGTTATGGTTTAAACACTTGGCCTCCACACAAGTTGTTTTACACTAGGAAGGTTTGTGGTGTAGATTCTTGTGGCAGGAGAGGATAGCCTGCACCCATCTAAGCTGGGAATTGCCAGTTGAAGGTTTATTATGTCTTTTATTTTGAAAGGGTCTTCGTTTTGGTTTAAGCACTTGTGTTTCAGACCACTTGTCTACATTCTTGTTGGAGTATTCTACTGGATTGATGCTTTATTTAAACTGTTCTGTTGTGTTTGCAATTTTCTGCACTTTGGATTTCTAGTTCTTCTGCATTTTATAGCATAAACTAGATTCAGACTTGCTGAATCTGGACTGTTTGGTATTAGTGGAGCACAAAAAACAGCCCTCTTACATTAGAAAGGCCCTTTCTTCCTTGTGGCAGAACTGTGCAGCCAAGAACCCATCTAACTTAGGGATTGCTGGAATGAGTCTCACTGTTGGCTTTTCCTTTTTTTTTACCTGTTTAATATAGTTTAACGTTTCTGGTATTCCAGAGTTGTGTTTTGTTGTGTTTGCACTCAGTTTACCATAGATGCTCAGAGCTTGCATTGCTGGACTGTGAGCAACTCAGTTATGTATTGTGAAACATCCATCCTCAACATTGTGCGGTTACCCCTTACTAAGGAACTGAACCTATCCTTCCCTCTGCAACAGTCCCCAAGGGAATTTAATTATAAGTGAAAGTACGTACTTTTATACCAAAGTCTATAGACAATTAGTGTGAGATATCTTAGGTTGTAAGTTTACTCTCACCAGCCAGGACAGCTGGCAGCCTTTACTAACTGCTCCCATACCTGTCACCCCTTCCCCCCCTCTTAGACTACGAGTATATTACTGTTATCCTATTCAACCTTTATAGCATACTTACTGCCCTACACTTTTTTCCCAGTACATATTACCTCTGCTATACAACTTTTGTCCACTAGAGGGCAACAGTTTCCTTTAGACCTCCATTGTGACTCTAATTTTAAGTAACTTACAGGCTCTTGGATTCCAATATTCTGGAAGAGCTAACACTCCCACTCTATTCTCTCTTTCTTCTAATATTCTTCACTGCCGACCCTCTCTGCATATTCTATTATCAAGGCATTGTGTCATCTCACCCTCCGCAACTATACCTACCTTTGCTTACTGCTCCTCTGATTGTTCTCCTAGGGTGAACTCCTTTGTGGCTCATCCCGCTCCATTCGCCCTGCGGGCTCACTCTGCTCCCCTACCCTGCCCCCAAATCCCACACGCCCCCAGTGGTCCTAAACTTATACACTAACTGCCACACCCCTATACTTTAAGACCAACCTCTAACTCCTCCCCTTAAAGTGCTATCACCTCTATTATATTCTCATTCTAACCCCTATCTCCTCCCCCTTATAGAACCATCACTCATCTACCTTTATCCATTATCCTACTACTCTATCCACAAATATCCCAACATTCAACCACCTAAACCTAAACAAATGGCCCAAGGACCCTATAAACCCTTACCTTTATTACTACTCCTAAGTATACTTATCATTCCCTATCTACTTACTCTCTACGAACACCATACAATCCTAGAACTGCATACCCACAACACACACACCTCTATCCTTACTCCCAGCTCCACTCAGAGTCTTAGCAACCTCCCCAGCTCAGCTAAGTACTCAGCAGCCATATTCCATAGACTCTATCACATCTCTCAATGTAACCCTCTAGCTAGAAAAACCAAGAACCTACTTTTTAAACTTTTATAACTTATCCTAAAAGTTCAGGTCCACTCCCTGTTAGATGGTGATATACAGCCAAACCCAGGTCCTACCACTATCACAGCTACACAGCCTGATACACCAACATTTTCAATCTCACAAACACTTACCAAGCCTCCCAACTCTTTCCTGATAGCTCATCTTAACATTCGTAGCATCAATAATAAAATAGCTCATCTGCATGCCCTTATTAATGTTTATTCCTTTGACATCCTCTGTCTGTCTGAAACATGGCTTAATCCATCAATACAAGACAGTGCAGTTTTACCCCCTGGCTATAATATCATAAGACGTGACCGTAACATTAAAAAAGGAGGAGGCATAGCCATACTTTATAAGAATGTATTACAAGTTACCTTGTTAGATGCCAAACCTCCACTTTGCAACAATGCAGAAATTCTTCTAACTAAGATTCAACTTAAGAAAAGCAAAGCCATATATCTATCATGTGGCTATCTTCCCCAGGCAATAACATCAACACATTAGAGGCTATCCTCAGCTGGCTCTCAAGCAACTACCCCCAAGAAACCGTTATACTTGGAGATTTTAACATTAACTGGAACTCCTGTATATCTGAGCAGCCTTCTACTCATATCAACTTATATGGTTTTACCCAAACTATAACATCCCCTACCCGTACCAATAAAACTAACAGCAAAACTAGTACCCTTGACTGGATACTCACTAATACTCCCCAACTAAACTATAAAACAGCCACCCTTCCTGAGGACATAAGTGACCACTTGCTTACCTATTTAATCAGAACAAAAACTGACATCCCAAACTCAACCATCTGTAGAACTGTTTGTCGTTTTTGCATTTAAGTTACCTGTAGCACATTGCATTTAAGCTACCTGGCACTTGCTCACTAAAGCAATTATATAAGTCAGCAATAAAAAATTAAAAGCACTACACCCTCACAAACTCCCCTTGAGTACCTTGTTCCTCATTGGCCCTTTTTTTCAATTATAAAGGAATTCCCAATACTATTCTAGCATGTCCAAAGGTCAGTTGTCAATCTCCTCTCCGGTCCAGCTGGTGAATCTGGGAATCTTGAGGCAATGTTACAACTGCCTCATGTACACAGAGAACCTCCCCTCCTCCCAACAAATTCCAACACATGTGAGAGATGCAACCATATAGCCAAACTGGAGGCTAAGCTCTCTCAACTCAGTACTGGCATAACCAGTCAGGAGGAGAAGGAAACCACACTCACTACAATTCCAGTCTCACATAGACCTACGACGACAACAAACCAAACACATAAACACACAAAAACATACTCGGAGGCTCTAAATAAAAATCTGCCTAAGCAGCAGAGACCTCCAAAGCAGACACCCAAGCAACCGCTACCCCAAAACAGAACACGTGCAACACATAGCTCACAAAGCCAGTGTGCCGAACAGTCACAGCCCATAAGGCTAAACAACACACCTGATACACTTGTAATTGGTGACTCTATCGTCAGGCACACTGACGTCCCGCTCACCAGGCTGAACAAGGAGAAGGTCACGGTGAGCTGCCTGTCGGGCGCTAGGATCCGCCACATAACACAAGCACTCAGGTCACTCCAAGGCAAGTACAAATATGACTCAGTCATTGTCCATGCTGGTGTGAATGACCTGAGACATACCTCCCTGGACTACATGAAAAGAGACATAGAGGAGCTCTCTCAGCATGTAGCCCAGGCCGGTATGACCCTGACCTTGAGTAGCATCTTACCCTCACCAAGAATGATGCCACAATATGAAGACAAGATGATCAATTTCAACAATTGGCTTAAGTGTTGGTGTCATTCAAAGGGGATCCAATGCCTGTCAGCCTGGGATGACATGCTTGACAAGCCACGATGCTTCGCTAGGGACGGCTTGCACCTGTCACCCCTGGGCTTTCGGATATTGGCAAAGGATCTTGCTACCCCCATAGTGCCTTTTTTAGGCAAGGCTCAAAAGACAAACCCACCTCCATAGGTATCACAAGGGATAAGAAACTAAGAGTAATGCTACTCAACGCCAGAAGTATAAACCTCAAGATGCACGCACTCGAAACTCTCCTTAGCATGGAGAACATCGATATCTGTGCAGTAACAGAAACCTGGTTCAAGGCTCCTGAGAGCACCCCAGCACTACCAGGTTATACCTCATACCATGCTTTTCGGCCCCAATACTTGGACCGAACCACAAAAGGAGGGGGGTATCAATATTCGTCATAGATACCCACACCTCCAGGTTGGTGGCACAGCACGAAGCATCAGAGACTATCCATGTGCAACTAACTGTGGGTAAAACTGCCTTCCAGTTTATAGCCTGCTACAGACCACCCTCCCAAACACAGGAACCCCACTTGGCCTTCCTGAGAATACTGGAAAATATGAGGGTCTCTCCAAACACCATTATATTGGGCGACTTCAACTACCCAAACATAGACTGGGAGCATTACTCTAGCTCCAACACCCTAGCCCAAAGGTTCCTAGAATTTATAAACTCAAATGCTATGGAACAACTTGTTACCACTCCCACAAGAGGGAAAACATACTGGACCTGATCATCACCAACATGGGGACACTATGCTCCAGACCAGAAGTGTATCCCTCACTGGTAAGATCAGACCATAAACCAATCTCACTGGATATTCACATCCCGACCCCACCCCCTGCCCAGAAAACCACAGTGAAAAACTTCTCTAAAGCAAATTTCACATGCCTCAAAACTGAGGCGAAATCCTTCAAAGCCCCGGCCTGTGGAAAATACGCCCAGACCGCAGAATCCTTTATAAACGCATTCTATGAACACCTTCAGGAATGCATGGATCATGCAATCCCAAATAAAACCAAGACCCAATCCTCCAAAGGCAGATGTCCTGTCTGGTGGACCCCAGCCATAAACAAACTATACAATAGAAGGAGGAAGCTACTACATGATAGAGCAAAATCCCAAAAAGGGAAGGCATCTCTGATCAGTATTAGCAAAAAACTACGGGCACTCATAAAATCGTCTAAGGCCAGCTTCGAGAGAAAAATTGCACAGGACACTAAGGATAATCACAAGGCTTTCTTTAGTTATGTTAGGAACCTGCATGGGAATTCCCAGATATGCTCAGAATTAGTCCAAAATGACAAAAAATACACCGAGCCCACAGACATTGCCAAAATCCTAGCTGACAGGTTCAGTGCAAATTTCTGCCCCCTCTCCCCACCAAAAGGGCAAATATCTATCCCAACAGAGTGCTGCCCCCCTGACATCTCAGATGCTCAGGTAAGAGCCGCCCTCTCCAAAGCAAAAAACACAGCATCAATGGGACCAGATGGTGTCCCAGGCTGCATCCTACATGAACTCCAAGAAGAGCAAAACCCAAACATAAAACTACTGTTCAATCTTAGCCTTACTACAGGATATGTACCCAAAGAGTGGCGTACAGCAACAGTGGTCCCTCTCCACAAAGGTGGTGCCTCAACGGATCCTGGAAACTATCGCCCCATAAGCCTGACTAGCTTGGTCTGCAAAGCTATGGAAAGGATCATCATGGACCTCATAAATAAAGATATTGGGGACCTACAGACACTGGATCCTACCCAGTTTGGCTTTGTTAAGGGCAGATCCTGCCTCTTAAACCTGGTCAATTTCTTTGAAACAGTCACCAAGGCCATTGACGAGGGAAGGTGGTCCACACAGCCTACCTGGACCTCGCAAAAGCCTTCGATACAATACCCCACTCGGGCATTATAGATAAGCTCACCAGCTTAAATATAAACCCCTATGTCACTAGATGGGTTGCAAACTGGCTCAAGGACAGAACCCACATGGTTAGAATTGCTGGAGCCATGTCAGACTCCAAACCAGTTACAAGTGGCATCCCACAAGGCTCAGTCCTGGGACCTCTCTTGTTCGGTATATATTTCTCGGCAGTACAGGCCAACACGGAAGGACTGTGGCTGACCAAGTTCGCAGATGACTGCAAACTGGGCCATAATCAACTCTCCAGCCGACACAAGCATCCTCCAAAAGGGCCTCATAGAAACAGACAACTGGTGCCAGAGCCATGGCCTCAAGCTAAACGCCAAAAGTGTATAGTCATCCCCTTTGGCAAAAACAAAGTGTCCACAAATTACCACATAGGTGGTAATCCATTAAGTACAGAAGAAGTCATTAAGGACCTGGGGACCCAAGTTGATAGCAATCTCTCATTTGACAACCACGTGGCCAAAGTGGTTAGAAAAACATTTTATATAGCCCACCTAATCATGAAGGGATTCACATCTAGATCAGGGGAGGTCATCGTACCTCTTTACTCATCCCTCATCAGGCCCATAATTGAGTACAATGCCCCTTTTGGGATGTACCTTACCAGACACCTGCAGCAACTGGAAAGACCCCAAAAGTACCTCGCCAAGAGGATCAAAGGGCTCAGACCGATGCCATATGCTGCCTGGTTAAAGAAACTCCAGCTCTACTCAGTGGCATACCGCCTGCTCAGAGGCGATCTGTGCCTGACGTATAAAGCCATGTCCAACCCGGAATTAATGGACATGCTGCACCTCAGAAAATCCAAATCCCATCAAGCTATGCGCTCGAGAGACTTGAGCTACGCGCTCAAGAGACTTGAACCTCAGCACTGAAATAAATAGGACATGCTGGAGGGACAGATTCATAACCCAGAGGCTCCCATCACTCTGGAA
Organism: Protopterus annectens; assembly: GCF_019279795.1. Classification (NCBI taxonomy): domain Eukaryota; kingdom Metazoa; phylum Chordata; order Ceratodontiformes; family Protopteridae; genus Protopterus; species Protopterus annectens. The sequence continues at coordinate 255,576,509 of NC_056738.1, forward strand.
TAAAATCCCAGTCCAGGTTAGGCAGAGTCCCACATTGACTCTCTTCAAGAGGTATCTTGATGAGTGGATGGGAGATCGTAGGTTTACCCCGGCTATCACTTCTGTGTCACTGTTAGACAGAGGCACAGTATACTAACCTCAAAAAAAGGCATAGCAAAATTAATTTAAAATGGGTGGCGAAAGCCAAACACACTCTGGCTAGGCTTATAAATGCCCTAGGGCGGATAGCCTAGTATGAACCTATGAACCTATGAACTATTCGCACTAGCAAAAAGTTTAACCCTGCTCACTTTCAAGCTGAACTAATCACCTGTGACTGATCACCCCTGAAATACCTCCAAATAGATAATGCTGTGAAATACTTTAACTCTAAATTTCTATCCATTTTAGACAGACATGCCCCATTACGCAAAGTTAGAATTAGAACTAAACCAACAACATGGCTCACCAAAACTACCAAACAAAAAATCCTCCAAAGAAATAAACTATGGGCCAAATGGCGCTCAACAAAAATCCCCTCAGACCACCTGCAATTCAGACAGCTAAGAAATGAAACAAAAAAAGCCATATTAGCTGATAAAAGAAACTACTACTACCAACTACAACAAACCAACCAAAATAATCCCCAAAAATTCTGGCGAGGTATCAATAATCTCCTACACCCTGGACGCTCAAGTACTCCCTCTCCCTCTGACTCTGATCACAAAAATCCCATCCAAATAGCTGACTCATTTAATACTTTTTTCACTGAAACTATACTATCCCTAGCCAACCAGCTATCCCCTAGCACCCCATGCTCTGCCGCAACCTCTACCTATAATCCTCCTCAATTTCATTTTCAGCCAGTGCCCACTTCACTCATCTGTAATCTCATACAGAAACTTAAACCCACTACACTCTCTGCTGATCAATTACCTGCAGAATACCAGCAAAAATCTGCTAAAATCATAGCCTACCCCATATCCATCCTCATTAACAGAACTATTTCTGAAGGAACTATTCCCCTAATCTGGAAAGTCTCTCACATTATTCCCCTGCATAAGGGTGGTTTCTCCAAGGAGTTGTCCATTTACAGGCCCATAGCTATTCTATCTCCTTTGGCTAAAATAATGGAAAAATGTATACACCTACAACTGTTAACCTACCTACCTGATCACAATTTATTAGCACCCTGTCAACATGGCTTTAGACCATTTCATAGCACCACCTCTGCTCTCTTATCCTTCACTAACCATATTAACAGTAATCGTAATAATGATACTCTATCCTCAGCCCTTTTTATTGACCTGTCTAAAGCATTTGACATGGTTAACCACCACCTGCTTATAGACACACTCAAAAACCTGTCATTGGACACCCATACTATACAGTGGTTCCAATCATACCTATATAATAGGCAACAGGCTGTACTATGGGAAAATACTTTATCTTCCCACCTCCCAGTTGTCCTAGGGGTCCCGCAAGGATCTATATTAGGCCCATTACTCTTCTCCATCATTACAAATGACCTTCATTCTGTAATTTCACAAGCTGACTGTATACAATACGCTGACGACTCCACACTCATATGCTCTGCTACTTCTCAATCAAAACTTCAGTCACTAACCCAAAAGACCTTTAGCACAGTTGAAAACTGGCTCCTACAAAGACGTCTTATCCTTAACCCCAAAAAAACTAAAATGCTACTATTTACTCCCACCCGCAGAACCTCCCCACTTAACTTTACTATTACTTCAAATAACGGAACTATAATATCTCCTGAACCAACCACCAAACTACTCGGAGTACTAATAGATAATAACTTGTCTTTTGAACCTCACATTAATAACACCATAAAAACAGTAAATAAGAAACTAGGTTCTCTCTATAGAATCAAACCCTTTCTAACACCTCCAGCCAGGGTTACTATTGCTCGCACCCACCTCATCTCTACCCTGCTCTATGCCTCCCCTATCTATACCAAAATATGTAGAAGTAATCTGAGTAAACTTTCATCCTCCTACAACAATATTGCCAGATTTGCAGCTGGGTCCTCCTATAGAACTCATCACTGTATCAATCTGAATCAGCTAGGATGGTTAGAGCTGCCTAATCTAACACTTTTTAATCAACTAATAGTAGCCCATAAGATCCTGTATTTACCTCAAAATACACCTATACTTACATCCCTAGTCATCCCCTATAACAATCTCAAGACCTTACGCTCATCTAATAAACTACTTGTACAAATATCAAAATCCAACAACTCAGCTGGTGACACCTTGTTCTCCAATACAGTAGGTAAAGCCTGGAACATCCTCCCAAGCCAGCTAACCTCAATATCCTCTGTCAGCTTTTTTAAAAGTAAGCTTAAACCCTACCTTAAATCACACTGGCTATGCCCCTGTGTTAACCCAGACTAAGCACCTGACTATTAACTAGACTCCCACAATTCCCAGTGTCCATGATCATGATCTTGTGTTTACTCACTAATTATTAGTGGGCTTAACCTTCCTTTGGATTTTTTTCTTATGTAAATATGTATATACTGTGGAATGATCAAACACCTTCATATAGTATCACAACCTAGGTGATAATGAACACTATAAATCCATCCTTGTATGCTGATCTTCTATACTCTATCTATTGATCTCTAGTGTTTTCTTTCTTGGGTTTATGTGTGCCCTTAGTACCTATTAATATAAACTACTAGCTGTATCTAGTTTAGTCTTAGATTTCATTTTCTTTCCCTAATATAATACATAATATAAAATCCTAGGCTTGTAATATGTTATAAAGATTTGTAATACACCATCTCTAATGCAAATGTCTTAGTCTTGTTCATCTATTCTTAGATAAAGTTTTCTTTCCCTACTGAAATATAAAATATATAATCTAAGGCTTGTATTATTTTTTTTTAAACTTCTTATGTACCAAATTCTACTGTTAATGTCTTTGTCTTGACCTTTTATGCTGTTGTAATTTGTGGAGCTTTTATGTTGTTGTAATTTGTGGAGCTTCTCTCCACGGGCCTCCACTGAAAATGGACATATATCCAGCTGGACTAGCCCGGTCAACAAATGTAAAATAAATAAATAAAATAAATAAACACTGACACATTTTTGTAACCCTAGCCCTCCCTAGCCCTCCATAGAATAAACACATGTTGTTAGTCTTACACCAAAGCCTGGCCCATGTAGCCCACTCCCCACTAGTTACTTCAGTATATACCTTCCATAATGGATGGACAGTTCCCCACCATTTCTCCAGGCAGCCTGATTTACATGATCATCCTGAGGCAACAGAGCAATTGCCTCATGTTTGCTGACAACCAGTCACTGCTAAATTAAACTAATACAACATGAGAGCTGTATTTATACTATAAATTTGGAATCAATTCTCTCACATAACAACAAACCAGATATCAAACATGCTGTCAGCACACACAATTCACCTCTTGCACATAAGCCCACAACACATAAACCCACATGCACAGAGGTACTTGCTAGAAACCTAACTAAAGATTGGAGACCTCCCAGGCGCAAACCTACTGCATACTGTGCAGACCGAATAGAATCCACTACACATAGTAATACATACACCAATGTCTCAACCAATAAACCCTTCAGGCAAAACACCTCAAAACTAAACACAGATGTCCCCCTTCACCAGGCTGGATAAGGAGAAGGTCACAGTCAGCTGCCTGTCAGATGCCAGGATCTATCAGATCATACATGCACTCAAGTCTGTCAATAACAAGTACTGTTATGATTCTGTAATAGTCCATGTTGCAGTGAATGTACTATATGAAGGTGCTTGCATCAAAATAGTGGCCTTTTTAGGCAATGTCAGAACAACTAAAGTCCCAACATAAAGGAATCCACCACAGACAAACTGAAGGTTAGGCTGCTTAATGCAAGAAGTATAAATCAGAAACTGCACTCACTTGAAGAACAGCTTACTTTGGAAGATGCCCATGTCTCTGCAGTCACACAGGCTGCAGACAGCACCCAGGCCATGCACGGGTACAATGGCTTCCACCCATTCACACATGAAAATTAACTGAAATAACCAAAGGTGGAGGTGTATATATCTTCATTAAAGACAAATATACTGCAAGACTGGTCAAAGAGTACAACCCTGTACTGCTAATCCAAGTCCAACTAACTGTATGTAAAACTCCATTCCATATCATTGATAGCTACAGGTCCCCCAGCATGAACCATGAGGATTGACCTATTTGAGTCACTCACTAGACAGTCAAATACCTTGGTCATGTGTCATTTCAAATATCCTTCCATCGATTTGGGGTCATACATGTGCACAAACACATTCACACTAAGGTTCCTGGACTTTGTTAATACACATGCTGTGTAACAGATAGTCTGCCCCTCAACAAAGGGCTTGAATGTCTTAGACATAGTACTGACCAACACAGTGGTTCTCTGCACTAACCCCAGTATGTTGGACCCCCTAGTCAGGTCAGATCACAATTCAGTCTCATTCACATTCACAATCATACCCATCACCTTCTCAAGAGCAGAAACGATGAAACATTTATCCAAAGCCATCTATAGGCTCCTAATCAATAACATAAAGAGTTACAAACCCCCTGCTACCACTGTCAACAATTACTGCTATAAAGAGGAGTACACAAATGGCCTGTATAAACAGCTATACAAATGTATAGTCAGATAAACATGAACAGATCAAAACAAGCTCCTCACAGAAAACAAGCCACCCTGGTGGGCATCAGGCATACATAGGTTATACAACAAGTGAAGAAAGTAATGTCTAAAAACAAGAGAGAACTGACTCAGCAGAGTAAGGACACCCCCCCACAGCTTGAACAAAGAAACTAGCTATCTTGAAAAGTCCTCTAAAGTCACGCATACACCTAAAACCATCTCTAGCTAAAGATAACCAGATGGCATTATTGAGCTATATCAGAAATCTAAAAGTGAAGGCCCAGCTTTGTGTCAAACTAGTAGAGGATAGTACCACTCATACTGATCCTGAGGACATTGCCAACCTACTACCAGACAGTTTTGGGGCAATCTTCACCCCCATCCCCACCAGACATACCCCAAAGCTTACCTGTCACCTCTTATGAATCTAAAGTGATGTCTACCTGTTCTCCAGGCCAGTATCTGATCCTGGCCTGGTGGGATGGTTGTATATTCAATAATCTGATACAGCTGATTATATCAGCATTGTCTGTTGAGCATATGGTGATACTGTGTCCCACATGCTGGTGTAAAAGGATCTCTGTAATGTCAAGTAACTTCTGTCTCACACATGCACACACACACACACACACACACACACACACACACACACACACACACACACACACACACACACACACACACACCATTGACTGCAGTGAGAACATAACCCCTACTTATCTAAGTACACACAACTACAGAATACAATATTATGCGCAAGGACCACGGCACATGTCTGACTTTTACATGCCTGCAGGTCAACTTATAGTGGATGACATCAGCAGGCCATGTGGGAGACAAGAGGTTTGGAAGGCTGCATGAAATGGATGTGTAGGACTTTACAAGTATAAAAAGACTAGTAAGCCATGCCATTGGAAAAGGAACTGTGGGATAGCACATCTATTCTGCTGAGTGGAGACATATACGCACACAGTTAACTGCAGTGAGAACAGAACCCCTACCTATCTAAGTATACAGACTATAGAACTCGGCACTTTAGGCAAGTGTCATAGCATGTCTGACTTTTACATGGCTGCAGGTGAACTTATGGTAGATGACATCAGCATGCCATGTGGGAGACAACAGGTTGTGAGGCCTACATAAGCACATAGATTCATAGGTACATATGAGGCCAGTAGCCTAACTCTAGACTGTGTATTAGGTGTGTAGAAGCCTAGCTTTGTAAAAACACAAGTACCCTTGTTCAGCATAGTCGGATGCTTGAGTTTAGCAGAGCAAGGTTATTAGCACCATCGAATGGTCCTATCCACGAGGGAGCACACAACATTATATATTGCATTTTGCATTGTGGTTGATATATCTATATAAAAATACTGAGAATCAAGGGTTATATTGCTTGGAGGTGGAAAACACATGTACGTATTGTGAATGTATGACATATACTGAGAATGTGCCCTGAAAAACTGATCATGTGTACAGAAAATTAGCTGAATTTGGACTGTCACCTCCAGAGAGAGAGGTGACAACATTGTAATCATGTTGTATAGCTAATTGGCCCAAATCAAGTGTGTCAAATAGACACATTTGCGACATGGAGATCTATGTATATGACAATTATTTTTTGGGACAGGTGGCTTTTTTTTGGAGAGAGAGAGAGAGAAGAATGTTGGGGAAGGGACACAGGTATGTTGGCCAGGTGAGGAAGCAATTGCTGACAGACAGGACATACAAGACAAAACACAGGGATGATGAAGAACATAAGAGGTGGGTGAATAACATGGTTGGGGTAAGGGTCTGGACCTCGTAAACCCATAGATATCAAGTTGGGTGACAGTGAGAATTGAGTCCTCACCCACTGGACTGTCATCACTGTCACCTCACTGCACTAATGGCTGCAGTGTCTAATCTCTGCATCTCCTTGTGTTATTCAGTACAATGATGGAGAGCAGTGTCTCCATCTGGCATAGGCATGCACCCACAGTGCAGTGCATAATTCTACCTACACACTGTCCCTGGCAGTTATTCTCTGGTGATAAAATCACCTCTTCTGCCACTGCTCCCAGAGTGAACCACAGCCCTGTCCTCCTGGGCAGAAGTACCTGAGGGCCCAAGTAGTGCAGGGGCAGCACAAGGAGTGCTACCAGGTTGTGGCCCACATGTGCTGGGCCTTGGTGCCATAGCCATTGGAGTGGGGCCAGGTGGATCTATAGGCCAGGCCTATACCGCTGTGCTAAGGGGGACAGGAAAAAGATAAAAAAAAAAAGCAAAAGAGAAATTAAGAGTCCAGCAAAAGCTTGCACACACAAACACCAACCCTCCCACCCACTTGTGTGCAGTGAGAATAAAATCCCTACCTATGCTAGTATACATACTACAGAATACAGTACTTAGCACAAGCACCATGACTCAAGTCTGGCTTGGAGTGTTTCAGACAACACTTTATAGATGATGGCATCAGCAGTGTCAGTTGAGGAAAAGATAACAGGCTCACTGTAAAGTCCAGCTACAGTGCACACACACACACACACACACACACACACACACACACACACACACACACACACACACACACACACACACATGAACCCCCACCATATAACCCCTATCTAAGTACATACATTACAGAACACAGTACATAACACATGCGCCATGGCGCAAGTCTGATTTTCTCAGGACTGCAGGTGAACTTATAGTAGATGACATCAGCAGGCCATGTGGGAGACAAGAGTTTGGGAGGCCTGTATGAAATGGATGTGTAGGCTTTTGCAAGTCTCCAAAAACTGCCAAGCCATGCCATTGAAGAAGTAATTGTGAGATACACACTTCTGCTCTTCTCTGTAGACACACACACACACACACACACACACACACACACACACACACACACACACACACACACACACACACCTGACTACAGTAAGAATACAATCCCTATCTATCTAAATATACAAACTACTGAACACAGTACCTAATGCACATGTCACGGCACAAGTCAGATTTTTTTCAGGACTGTAGGTGAACTTTTAGTAGATGACATCTGTAGAATTTGTGGGAGACAAGAGGTTGGGAGGCCTCCACAGGTGCACTGCTTCATAGTGTCATCTGAGGCTAGTAGCCTAATAGCAGTAGGCTGTTTGGAAGCCTGTCTGTGCAAAAACACAAGTACCCTTATAAAGCATACTTGGCTGCATGAGTTTTGCAGAGCAAGGCTGTGAGCATCACCAAGTGGCCCTGTCTATGAGTGAGCACACAACAGTATGTATAACATTTTGTATTGTGGTTGCTATACATGTGAAAAAAGTAATGAGACCCCAAGGATGTAGTACTTCTTTAGGATGGTTGGGGGGATGGATGTATTATAAACATATGACTTATACCTATACATACTGTGTCCTTAGTTTGCAATGTTTCCACATGTGTTTTTATGTCATACAAAGGAACTGGACAATAAACACCAATAATAAAATATTATATATACAATTCCATATTGCAACAAGCATTGGATTTGCGGGATGGTTAACAAAGTGTACATGCATGTAACATAGGCCTGTTTGTGAGCAGGGAAGCAGTGCACAAATGCAAGACTCATTGTTAATGTTTGCCAGTATAACCCAGTCTCATCTGTACTCCAAGCTGGCTTTTCACAATGGTTAAGAGCATTAATTGAATGTATCCGCTTTCCATTTTTGGATCTCTGCTTTCCAAGCAATCTGGTTTTCCCTATTTCTACAATGTTCTGCATCATATAAGCTTAGCCAAACTATTTTTTGGGAAGGGGCTTTTCACACAAAAGTGGAATTAAAAGAAAACAAAGAGGAAAATATACTAAAACTAGAGAACACATACATAAAATCTGCAAAAGCACAGTAAAAATTGATAGTACATATCACAAGTTTCTATATATGCCAGGATTTGGACCGGCATACCAATACAGCTTCAGAAAACAGGGGAGGAGGTGCCTCAGTCCTCTTTTCCACACAAACAGCTTTGCAACAATGAAATGAAGTCATTGTTCACACATCCAACTGCATCAGAATGTGCACTGTTATCAAACCATCAGCTGTGATTTGTACATTTAATTCTCTTTACTATATTTGGACATAGAGCAGTTAGTGATCACACAACTGGTCATAATTATGATAACAAATATACAGTTCTGTGCTACCTTTCTGTGTTTCTTGATCATTCATCAGTTATCTAACACATGCAGTGTGTAAACCATTCTATATCATTGGCCTTAACATGTAAGAGGATATTAACTGAGAATAATATGATATGATATGTATTTGCCAGGAAATTAAGTCCAAGTTGGATAGCACAATCACGCATATACTGTTCTTTTGGGGGTAGCATAGCTGAGTTAATGTTGTGACAGAACAAGGGTATACTCCTCTTTTTTGGGGGGAGGGGGACAAAGCTCAGTTACTGTTATTACACAAACAAGTCTAAGTCTGAAACTCTAATATGTGTCATCACTTTCTAACTTCTGTCTTTAATAATTTACCAGTACAGAGGTATGATGCTAAACTGAGGCCATGCAGGGAACATCAGAATTCTTCAGAAGTATGGCGATGTGAATCTCTTGTACCCGAGGCCTACTAATTACTAATTGATAAATATAAGTAAAATAAGTGATGGGTGTCACATGTTAAGGTACTTTCTGTACAAGTCTACCACTATTTACTTGCTTACTATACCAAGTTAGAAAATGCAAAGATATGACATAATATTATTAAAGAATACACTCTAGGTTCAGGACTTACCTTGCAAATGTAGCAATTGAGACACCTTTAGGTTAGGGCTGACTCTGATGCAAGCAGTACACAGCCAAGACATGGGGAGGTAAAGGTTGTGTCAGCTGCCTGGCATCAAATTTACTATATGTATGTGAGTAGGAGAAAGGTATTAGGTCTCTAGGTGGTCAGTGAATGTGCTATGTGTTGTCTCTTAGACAAAGCAAGGGTATACTGAGCATGCCTATGTCTACTAAAAGGACAGCAGCTGGGGTTTCCTCCACTGAGTCCTCCTTTGACTGTGGCTGTGGTGACATAGGCATTGGTGGGGGAATGTGTGTCCCTTCCCCTTGATGATCCTGCTGCAGCTGTTTCCACAGGATCAGATTGTAGAGCATAGCACATACCGTGAATACTTGTGTACATGTTTGTGGATTATACTGCAGGGCAACACTGGATATATCTAGGCACTGGAACAGTGATTTCAGAAGCCCAAACACATGCTCTATGATGTGTATAGTTTGAGTGTGTGCCTCATTATGGTGTTCTTCCATGGGTGTGTGTGCACTTCTGATGGGTATCATCAGCTACGGTTCCAGGGCCTAGCCAGCATCCCCCAGTAAATGACCCTGTGGGATGTCCACCAGCAAACATCTAGTACAGCTGTAATATGTGCCAGATATGGCAGTCATGATAACTTCCAGGTCTGCCAGCACACATATTCAAGATAATTTCCTGGACATTGCACACAACTTGGCAGTTGATGGAGTGGTATCCCTTGCAGTTAATGCAGATCCTACCCTCTTCACCAGGTGGTGCCTTAATGTGTACATGAGTGCAATCTATGACACCCAGTACCTCAGGGTAATGCTATACATGGTAAAACAGTTCCATATTGCTGGCCCTATCTTCAGAAGTATGGGGGAAAATATGTGTTCACTGGCATGTAAGAGCATAGCATCCAAAAACTGGTGGAGGATCCTGGAGGCTGATGCATGTGACACACTCATCATGTCCTCATTTGGTCTTTGAAAGATAACCGTAGCTAATATTTTAAGGGTTACACATACCTTAGTTTCCACTGGGATGGGTTCCACTCAGTTGGCTGTGGCTCTGAGTTGAGGGTGGCAGAGCTCACAGAGTTCTAGTAATGCGTCCGTATCCACCATGTAGCACTCTACAATCTCCAGCTCATGTAGCACCTGAAAAGTTACCCAGGGCATGAACACTCTTCTTCTTGGCCTAGGCCTATCATCAGCAGAACCAGCAGCATTGGCTTCAGCCTCTAGCACATGCAGATGTAGAATAACTGCAGCTGCTCCTAGCATTGTGTCAGTTAAAATGTCCTTCTCTCTACTACAGTGGTATTGAAGGATAAAGGAAAAGCCAGGATGGAGGCTACATGGATACTTTATACATTGTTGAATAGCTCTACCATGTTGGATTGGTTGATTAACATGCAGTTCACCTGCTTATGTTAAACTAGCATCTATTAGACAAACCTGTTGCTTGCTCATTAGTGCGCTATGTGCAGTTATGTGCATCTCCAAGCACCTCCTCGCACCTTTGCACAAATAAGGTAAGCAGAGGAAAAATTTATATTTCCTCCATTCCCGTGATATCGGGCAAACATGGACCATAAAAAGTAAAGGAAAGGTTGCACATCATGTAGTCAAACCCAGGACCATGAATATTCCAGCCCTAACACAAAAATGTGCTGCCACAGGAATAGTTACATAACAACACAGATAAACCTGCCATTCATTCCTCTGTTTATTGTGGTTGCACTAACCGCAGTGTTGCACAAACTATGGCAAATTAAAAAAAAAAGGTAAAACAGACAGAGATCACACATTTTAACAAACACATAATGAGGTTGACATAGAACTTGGGAACTGTGCACTGCTTACATGCACTTTCACCCTTCACAACCCTACATGTTCACCACTGGAAGTGTAACCTGACACACCCCCTGATGTCAACATTCACTGTTGCCAAGCATTCAACATGAACACTGTGGAAGTGCCTACATGAAGTGAAGATCACTACAAGGCTACTCTTTTTTGAGATTCAACAGTTCTAATGAGTTTTGACCTCATTTACATCTTCACCATGCTGACAGAATGGAATATACACAGTTAATAGGCAGAGAAACTGCACACCAGCCCAGTGTTGTAACAGAGGACTATTGTAATCCATCAGGTACATCTTGCATATGCTTACATTACTGTATAATACTTTGTTTCATGGAGGTTTGCACATTTTATCAGCCTGCATTACTTACAAGTATATTCTTCATTTGGAGGCAGGGGTGCAAAGCTGCATTTAAGTCATGACACTTAAAATGGAATTATTATGATTGTTACACTGATTTTCTAGCATCCACCATGTGTAATCAGGTTAGAATATGTGTGGTTTTACATGCTAAGGGCAGTTCTGTATAAGTGCAAGAACTTTTACTTGCTCTTGTTTCCATGTAGACTCCTTTCCTTGGCTGTATTCAGAAAGTTTTGGAATACACGGCCAACATGACCATGGAGTCTACACAGTTGCTTTACAGGTTGCTCCATCATGTTGATTTGCTTTATTAGTATAAAATTCAGCTACTTATGCTGTAATTTGCATGCCACAAAAGTTTCTGTGTTTGTGTGTGAGTGTGCACTTCTGTGCGCTGCTATGCGGAGTTTACTGAATCTAGAATTTTTGCGGTAAAAATTATTGTGTAAGCTTTATTGAATACCCCTGTAAAAGAACCTCATTAGAAACAGACCCACAATTCACACAGCTCTTAAATACACATAATTATAAATCATATGACCAATTAATTGGGCTAACAATAAAACATAATATATATATATATATATATATATATATATATATATATATATATATATATATATATATATATAAATGTGTGTGTATATATAGATATATATATATATATATATATATATATATATATATATATATATATATATATAAAGTGTGTGTATATGTATATATATATATATATATATATATATCTGTATATATTTAAATCTAATTAGTTACAACAGTAAAAACAATTAAGAAACATGATATTTATAAATTCATTCAAGCCAAGTAACTTGTCAGAAGTTAAATGCATCTGTCATAGCATTTCTTTAACTTCAAGTTTTGTATTGAAGTGGCCAACTAAAGGAAACATAGCAGCTACACTATCTAAAACATAAAAAGAAAATGCCCTGAAATTACAACATACAAATGCATGTTTAGCCAAGGTATTTATGAATCCTTATTTTTAATAGCTGTAACATGTTCATAGATGTGTTTATCAAATTTTCTATCAGTTTTGCCCACGTAAAAACTTGGTCAGGAATCACATGTTAAACAGATTACTCTGAGTATAACAAGTATATCTATTTTTTGTCCAATTTTTGGCATTACTATGTTGTTAAATAATAAAAGAAGCTTCAAAGACATATCTGCAATATTTACAGTGTTAACAATGAAATGTCCCAAAACAAGAATCATTTAATATATTGAATAAAATCAAAGTTGGTCCATCTCGTTTCAAACAAATAAATTGTGTGTTCTTCAATATCCAAAACTTAGTTTATTACCAACATTACTGGCCAACGGTATAGACTTAGGACTTTTGCTTTGATATGCTTGCACAGGTATTTTATACCTCCAAAGAGTTTTTCCTCAGGTAGATATATATGCCATGTTGGAGGTGTGATGGCGAACAATGGGATAAATGGGAACATTCATTTTGGGAGTGCAGTGAGTTAGCAGATTTTAAAAATTCCCTACAGTACAGAGTACTCTGTCAGAAATATTAGGCATGTACATGAGTGTAACTAAGGAAATTATTTTTTAAACTGGGATACAGAATCTGGATTGCCTAGACATAGCAGGGCATTGTTAAGTTTAATTCTAATGGCTGACAAAAGTGTAAACTAACTGAATTTGAAGAAGTGAATATTGTAACAGAGATAAACAAACTGGGAGTGGGATATTTAGAAAAGAACAGTAGCAAATTGCATAGGAAAAATAGCTGGAAAATGTGGGAACAATACATGGAGAATAATATTTTGGAGGGAGAGTGAGGTTTAAAGGAAGGCAGGAATTGATCAATTTATGTAATGTTTCTAACTGTGAACATGTTAACAAGTTTTTTTTTTTTATAAATGTATGTTTGCCTGTTTCTTAAGTGATAATTCAATAAAGGTGTTAAAAATATACCTTTCAGACCATATACCTTTCTCTCCTCTCTTCTACTCTCTTGACACTTTAGTTCTGCTTCACTTACTGGGCAGCTTGAAAATTCTTTCTACTACGTCTAGAGGCAGGAAGTCTGCTGCTCATCTTGAAACTTACAGTGGCAATTCCTGTTAATGATAATTATTATGGATTTGGTCAAAGTGACCGTATGAGTCACAAAGGTAAAACCCCTTGGACAAATGGTCCTCCACTTGAGTTTGTAAGGCAGCTTCATTAGATATAGTTAGGCTATACCTGGTGGCAGCAAATGGTGTGATTTACTACACTAGATATCATACTATAACAAACCATCCTAACTCGATCCATCCTAGTGCAGCTTTATTATGCATTATTTTATGCTCCCATCTAATATCACTTATCTGTAGATTGCATTCATAATGTTGTGAATGGGATGTCCTCCCAAACTATTAAGAAAGAAATGTAAAAGTCTATATCCATTGTTCCATTTAACTATCACTTAATTTGCTAAAGATTGCATCCTTTCATGTACATAACAGTTTCAGGTATCAAGATATATTCTGATGGTAAATTCCAAGCTCTGATAGGCACCCAAAAATGTATAAGATTTGTCTTTCATCAACAGCTGGAGAAGATCATAGAATCATAGGATCATAAGAGATTACTAAATTATCAACCAGGAGGTTATATTAAGCCTTGCCTTTTCATCCTAATGTAATACCATAGAAATGCTAGTCAATACCCAAGCTTGCATTTAATGATGACTGCTCATGTCCAGGAGGGTTGTGGGCTCTATCCCCAGTAAGAATTTACAGTGCCCTATCCACTCATCCAGGTTCCTCTTGAACAGTGTCATAGAGGTGCTCTATTTCACATGAATTGGTAGCCTGTTCCAAAGATGCGGTAGTCACTGGGAGATAAATCTGTCCCTTCAGCATGTCCCATTTAAGTCTCAAGCCATATTTAGGTCCCTGGAATGGGTGGCCCTAGTCCTGTTTGATTTACAGATATGCAGCAGGTTAATTAGGTTTAGGTCTTGGATTGCTCTGTAGGCCAGGCATACATCTTCAGTGAGAAGTCTATATGATACAGAATATAGTGACAGGGACGTTAGTCAGTCTGTGCAAGGCAGAAGCCCCTTGATCTTCTTTGTTAGAAACCTTTGAGGTCTGTCTAATTGCTGCAGGTGCATAGTACGGTACATGACAAACATGGCATTATACTCAATTAAGGGCTGGATAAGTGCTGAGTATAGGAAGGTTACAGCTTCTTTTGGTCTCAAGGTAATGCCTTTACTAATCAAGTGTGCTACATAGGAAGCTTTCCTTACTACAAAGAAACATTGTAGTTGAAGTTAAGGTTGCAGTCAACTTGTGATCCCAGGTCCCTTTCCACTTCATGGGTACTTAGGGTATTGCTGTTGATTTGATAGTGTGAGGGGACATTGTTTGTGTTGAAGGGAATGATGATGCATTTCTTGGCATTCGGTTTGAGACAGTGACTAATACACCAGTTGTTGGTCTGCGTGAGACCATCCTGGAGTATACTGACATCATTTTGGGATTCAATGATTGCACCTAGTTTGTAGTCATCTGCAAACCTGGTCAGCCGCAACCCCTTAGCTTTGACCTGAACTACTGAGAAGTATATACCAAACAGTAATGGGACCCAGCACTGACCCCGTGGCACCCCCACTGCTAACAAGTCTGCTGGTTGATGTGGAAATGAGACACTCACTTGGATAGTGTGTGTACGATTTGTGAGCCAGTTGGCAACCCATCTTACAATGAAGGGGTTTACATTCAGTTTGCTAATTTTATTGGCAATGCCTGAATGTGGGATTATGTCAAAAGCCTTTGCCAGATTGAGGTATGTTGTGTGCACAGGTTTGCTCTTGTCAATGGTCTTGGTCACATATTTAAAGAAATCCACCATATTTAACAGGCAGGATTTGCCCTTCAAGAAGCCAAATTGGGCAGGATTCAGGGTTTGGAGATGATCTATGTCTTTATTTATGAGGTCCATAATGATACGTTCCATGGCCTTACAGATGAGGCTGTTCAGATTTATGGGTCTGTAATTATGCTGCTAGGCCACTTTTGTGGAGGGGAATAACTGTTGCTGTTCTCCATTCCTCAGATACAAAGCCTGTAGTTAGGCTATGACTGAAAAGGGTACTTGGTGGTGAGGCTAGTTCATGCTTTAGTCTGTTTAGATGACAGCCTGGGATGTCATTTGGTCCCATAGAGGCTGTGTTTTTGACCTGGGCAAGGCTTTGAGGACCTGCTCTTCAGATATGTAGGATGGGGGGAGGGTTGCGGGAAGGTTTGTTGTAAGTTAGGAGGGGATAAGGGAGTGAAATTTTCACCAAACCTATCTGCTAGCAGGTTTGCTATTTCTGTGGGGTTAGTGTGTGTGATAGAACTGTCCACTAGTTCTGCACATGCTTGGATCATACAGTTTAGGTTATGTACATAGCTGTAAAAGGCTTTATGGTTATCCTTGGCTGTACTTGCTAAGTTTGTCTGAAAGGAGCCCTTGGAGGATTTGACAAGTTGTCTTATTTGTCTGTTGAAGCTGATGAGGGTGTTTTTCCATTGTTGGGGCCTTGCCTTTGTTTTCTTGGACAGCAATTTTTTGCATTTATTGTAAAGTTTGTTGATGCTGGATGCCCACCAAGGCAGCTTGCTTTTACTTGGGTCTTTAGCTTTGATTCTTTCTGGTACAATGAGGACTTTAGTGTAAGCTTTGGCATAGTTACCACTTTCAGCCTGGGGTGGGGCTTGGAATGCATTTATACCTTCACCTAGGAGGGTATAGTTTATCTTGGTGAAGTTTTTTAGTCTGATTTCACCCTTGTGAGTTCTGGTGTTTGTGCCAGCTTGTAGGTGACTAACTTGTGTCAGTTTTACCTAATGAGGGTCCAACAGTTGCGGCAGTGCATCTGTTTGACATGTTGGTGAGGACCAGATCCAGAATGTTTGTTTTTCTTGTCGGTGTATAGGCAATTTGTTCCAGGGCTTTTGAATTGAGGAAGTCAAGAAACTTTTGCACTAGCAAGTTAGGGCTAGAGTAGGTTTTTCAGTTGATGGTGGGTTAATTGAAATCCCCCATAACCAGTGTGTTCTGTAAAATTTGGATTGTCTCCTGTTTGGTCAAGTAGGCTTCATGGGCATTGTCAGCAATGGAGGGGGATCTATAACTGGCAATAACTTGATTGGGGGTCTTATCCACTGTAACCTGAACTGGAGTAACTCCATGGAGTTGTCCAATCTAACTAGACGGGAGGTGAATTAATCTCTAATATAGATTGAAACACCACCTCCCTTGGTTTTCATAAGTTTATTTTGAGGTCTAAAGGTGTGGAAGGCATTGTAGCCTTGCAAGGCTGCGGTACTATCAGAGGCCTTGAACCAGGTTTCTGTGACTGCACAGACATCTACATAGTCTAGTGATAGAAGTGCTTCCAAGGAGTGCAGTTTTTGGTTTAAGCTCCTAACATTTAGCAGCATGACCCTTATTTTGTTCTGATTGGTTAATTTTATGTTGGTAAAGTTATTTTTGAGCCTTGCCTAAAAAAAGGCAGTATGGGGGATTAAAATACACTGCTAAAATGCAAACAGCACACTGCTACAATCAAAGTTAAGTGCTTTTACTTAGGTCAATCCCAATCTTCATCAGTTCTGATGAAGCTTGGGATTGACCTAAGTGAAAGCGCTTAACTTTGACTGTAGCAGTGTGCTGTTTGCATTTTAGCAGTGTATTTTAATCTGTGCAACATTAAAAGGTATGGAGCCTGTACATGGTGTTTTGCTTAATGCAGTTTTGTTTGGCTCTAATACTTGCTTCCTAGCAGTATGGGGGATGCAAGAGACTTTACTAGCAGCCAAAAACCTAGAGGTGCCAGGTGAAAACCATCAATGGGAAAGCAGTGAGGTTTATCAACCATGGCTTCCCAGGCTGACAATAATTGGATTCCCCTTGAATGACACCAGAAATTGCGCCAATTATTGAAATCAATCATTTTTTGTTTATATTGTGGCATCATTATAGCTGAGGGTAGTATGCTGCTCAAGGCTGGGGACATACCTTCGTGGGACACATACCCAGATAACTCAACCATGTCTCTCTACATGTAGTCCAGTGAGGTACTTCTCAGGTCATTCACAACAACATGAATTATGAGAGAGACATAACGGAAGTTGTTGCTGAGACACTTGAGTGCATGCATGATCTGATGAATAGTAGAACCAGACAGGCAGCTGACTGTGACTATCTTCTTGTCCAACCTGGTGAGTGGGACATCCTGTGTCTCACTATTGAGTCTCCAACAACAAGAACATTTGTTTTTTCAGTGTTACGCCTTACTGGCTTGGTGGGTGAGACACTGGTGTTGCTATGTGCCATGGATGCTGTGGAAATTGAGTTAGTTGTAGTAGTTCTGTGTTTTGGAGGTGTCTGGTGTTTCAATAAGTTTTTTGAGAGAACCTTCACTTATGTGGATTTATGTGTTTGATGCATACTATGTGTATGAGTAGTGGTATGTGCCTGCGTACTGGTACTAGGAACATATGTAGTGGTGGGTGAGCTGACAACCTTCTCCATACTACTGTTATGAGTGAGAAAGAGCATGGATTATAGGTTCTTGGTGTAAATACATCTCTTGCACTCTTTACTAGAGTGTGTTATTAGCAGAGAGTTGTCTGTGTACATCCGATAGTTGCTACACTGTCTCAAAAGACACACGTCAACAAGGTTGTCAGGAGACACAAGGGTAGTCAAACAGTCCATAATGCTAGTTTGAAGACTGTTATCACTAGGGATGGCTATTCAGAATCAATCACGGAAAAACTCAATGGATGGATATTTCTGCCTGGGTTTAAGGGAAAATTTGTTGAATTTAACTGACAGGCTTTGGCCCACAACTGTGCAGCATTGCACAGTGCTGTTCGGCATGCAAACAAGTAGAAACTTCCTCAAATGCAGGATCTACCCTAGTTTCAGCAGGAAACATTAGAGAATTCGACAAATGGAATACTGTAACTAATTGTACACAAAACAAGTGCACCAACACTTCAAACCAGTCCACAGTTTATTTTGTAAAGCGCTTTTCATCACTGCGGTACAGTGATTTCTTCAGACAAACTTAAAAACCATTGAGTTTAAGTTAAATAACATTTTTAAAAAGTTCCCTCATGATACAGATCTTCCAATCAGCACCAGCTACTAATTAGTTACTGACATCATCTATTAATTACTATGACCACCAGGATATTAAAGCTGTAAATACTATAAAATGTTATTCACAATTTTATGCATGTTTTTTAAAATATATAAAACTATAAAAATCAATATATATTACCTACTTTGTTCATATACTGGAAAAAATGAACTTTGTTTATCTGCTCATACTTTTAAGTTTGACCAGACAGACAATATTACAACATTCATTTAGCCCTGGATTAAAGAATGTGTTAAGACGCATCTGCCAAATTAATTCTTGTTCTTCTAAAATGACGGCTATGGGACCCTCTTTATGGTCGATTAGTATTTGGTAAATTATTTTGAACTTAAATTTGTGTCCTCCATTTAACATTACATGTTTTGCAAAAGCATTTGTTTTTTGTTGTTTTTCTATATCATGGATGTGTTCATAAACTCTGTCACGGAACCGTCGGTCCGTCTTCCCAATATAAAATGCCGTGCACGATGTGCACAATGCTAAATAAACTACTGATTTAGAATTACAATCAAATCTAGAGTGAAGACTGAACTTCCGTTCCCAGATTATGAACGTTGTCCCTACTTCCATATATTTACAGTACCTGCAGGCTCCACAAATGTTCATACCTACATTTCTACTGAATTTTAATACTTTTTTACTTTCTAGTATATTCTTAAGGTTAATACCCCTCCTGAATATCAAGTTGGGATGGGTTCCTAGTTTCTCAACAAGAAAACCATTATTACTGATGAATTCCCAATTTTTGTACAAGATAATTTTTATTTTAGGACTATTTACTGTACATTGTTATAAAACTACAATTATAGTTAGTATTTGAATTGTCATTAGTTGCAACTACAATTTCTCCAACTTCTTGTGTAACTTGACTAGAGGGAGTATTCGATATGTTACATAGTGTACTGTCACCATTAAGTATAGGTTTAAATACATCATTAAATCTTTTTATTCTGACTTCCTCGACCAGTGAATCAATTAATTCAACCGGATACCCTCGTTGTTGGAACATTGTCGCAAGTAACTGATATTCATTAATAAAATCATTATCAAGTGAAACCATCCTAGCTGCTGTTATTAACTGCCCTTTTAGAATAGATCTTTTTAGTGCAAATGGATGGTTGCTTCTGAAATGCAAAAATGAATTGCAGTAAGTTTTCTTTCTAAATATTTTAGAAACTAGTCCTCCATTGGTAGTATCTTTAACCAACTTGATGTCCAGATAATCAATACTTTCAGCATTAAAGTTGAATGTGAATTTTAAGAAATGTGTGGTTTGGTTCAAGTAGTTGATAAACTCACTAGCCTGTTGTGCATTACCTTTAAAGATTATAAAAATATCATCTAAAAAGCAGGTGTAATATGTTAGTTGGTACCAAAAGCAACCATCCATTTGCACAAAAAAGATCTATTGTGAAAGGACAGTTAATAAGAGCAGCTAGGATGGTTTCACTTGATAATGATTTCATTAATGAATGTTAGTTACTTGCGGCAATATTCCAACAACGAGGGTATCCGGTTGAATTAATTGATTCACTGGTCGAGGAAGTCAGAATAAAAAGATTTAATGGTGTATTTAAACCTATACTTAATGGTGACAGTACACAATGTAACATATTGAATACTCCCTCTAGTCAATTTACACAAGAAGTTGGACAAATTGTAGTCGCAACTAATGACAATTCAAATACTAACTACAATTGTAGTTTTATAACAATGTACAGTAAAGATAGTCCTAAAATAAGAACTATCGTGTACAAAAATTGGGAATTCATCAGTAATAATGGTTTTCTTGTTGAGAAACTAGTAACCCATCCCAACTTCATATTCAGGAGGGGTATTAACCTTAAGAATATACTAGAAAGTAAAAAAGTATTAAAATTCGGTAGAAATGTAGGTATGAACATTTGAGGAGCCTACAGGTACTGTAAATATATGGAAGTAGGGACAATGTTCATAATCCGGGAACGGAAGTTCAGTCTTCACACTAGATTTGACTGTAATTCTAAATCAGTAGTTTATCTAGCATCATGCACATTGTGCATGGCATTTTATATTGGGAAGAAGGACCAACGGTTCCGTGACAGAGTTTATGAACACATCCATGATATAGAAAAACAACAAACAACAAATGCTTTAGTAAAACATGTAATGTTAAATGGAGGACACAAATTTAAGTTCAAAATAATTGACCAAATACTAATCGACCATAGAGGGGGTCCCACAGCCCTCATTTTAGAAGAACGAGAATTAATTTGGCAGATGCGTCTTAACGCATTCTTTAATCCAGTGCTAAATGAATGTTATAATATTGCCTGTCTGGTCAAACTTAAAAGTATGAGCAGATAAACAAAATTCATTTTTCCAGTATGTGAACAAAGTAGGTAATATATATATATATATATATTGATTTTTATAGTTTTATATATTTTAAAAAACATGTACAAAATTGTGAATAACATTTTATAGTATTTACAGCTTTAATATCCTGGTGGTCATAGTAATTAATAGATGATGTCAGTAACTAATTAGTAGCTAGTGCTGATCGGAAGATCTGTATCATGAGGGAACTTTTTAAAAATGTTATTTAAATTGAACTCAATGATTTTTAAGTTTGTCTGAAGAAGTGACTGTACCACAGTGACGAAAAGCGCTTTACAAAATAAACTGTGGACTGGTTTGAAGTGTTGGTGCACTTGTTTTTGTGTACAGACATTAGAGAATGTTTAAAATTGCAGAACAATATCAGTGAGGCACTAAAAAATGTTTAAAACAGCAGAAAATCAGAAAGGAGGTGTTAAAGAATATTTTAAACTGTTAACAGTTCAGATATTTAAACACTGCTTGGTGGGAAAACCAGAACAAGCAGAACAGATAGCTTAAAGACTGAAAAATACCAGTAAATACTTAACAAAGAGTGAAACTAACATAAAAGCTTTGTAAACAGGCAATACAATTTGATTTAACAGGCACAACAAAGCAGACAATTGCAATACAACAGAAACTTCTGGTTGTCTGGTATCTCAGCTGATAGTTGTGGCTGGTAATCCACCTCAGTTCAACTCGATGCAAACAAGAAGAAACCTGCTTAAATGCAGGGCCTAAATACCAGAAGTTAAAAACTTTAAACAAACTTTAAAAAGTTTCAAAAGGACTAATAAGGATGCTTATTGCAAGCCATAGAAAAGCCTCCCTTTACCATAAGGGTCCCAATCAGCTCAATTCTCACACAAAAGTGCAGATAGACCCCTTCCAATTCAGGATGGCCTAGAAAACATGGTCAGAACTACCAAACCACTACAAACAGTTCCAGAAGCAGCAAACCTGTGTCTTGACTATGCTACAGCTACTAGCTACCCTAGTTTCAGTGGGAAACACTAGAGAATGTCTAAAACAGCAGAAAAATAGCAGCGAGACACTAGAAATTTTTTTAAAACAACAAAAAATCAGCAAGGAGGCACTAAAGAATGTTTTAAATAGTTAACAGATCAGTTATTTAAACACTGCTTGGTGAGAAAACCAGAACAAACAGAATAGATAACTTAAAAACTGAAAAATATAAGTAAATACTTAACAAACAGTGAAACTAACAAAGAAGCTTTGTAAACAGTGAAACAGCAATATAATTTGATTTAACAGGCACAGTTAAGCAGGCAATTGCAGTACAACAGAAGCTTCTGTTTTTTATCTTTGTACACAGTAAATACATACAGTATAAAAGTAGTTGGCAGGCAATAAAACAATGAAGTAAATAGTATAAATAATAAAAAAAAAAAAAAAACAGGCAAATTATGTTTTTTGGAAGCTCAGAAGCCTCTAGTCACCTGGCATCTCAGCTCAGAGTTGTGGTTGGTAGCCTACCTCAGTTCAGCTCAGTACATCCAAGCAGAAACCTGCTCAGATGCAGGGCATAAATACTAGTAGATAAAAAGTTGAAAAACTTTAAAAATATTCAAAAGGGCCAGTAAAGATGCTTTTTCCCAGCCCTAGAGTGGTCTCTGTTTACCAAAAGGGTCCCAATCAGCACAATTCTGTTACAAACATGCAGATAAGCCCCTTCCAATCCAAGATGGCCTGGAAAACATGCTCAGAAAAAAACAAACCACTACAAAAGCTCCAGAAGCAGCAAGCCTGTATCTGGACTATGCTACAGCTACTAACTACCCTAGTTTCAGCAGAAAACACTAGAGAATGTTTAAAATGGCAGAAAAACAGAAAGGAGACTCTAAAGAATAGTTTATGCTGTTAACAGATCAGTTATTTAAACACTGTTTGGTGGGAAAACCAGAACAAGCAGAACAGATAGCTTAAATACTGAAAAATACCAGTAAATACTCAACAAAGAGTGAAACTAACATAAAAGCTTTGTAAACAGTGAAAACTGCAATACAATTTGATTTAACAGGCACAGTAAAGTAGACAATTGCAGTACAACAGAAACTTCTGGTTTTCTGGTATCTCAGCTGATAGTTGTGGCTGGTAATCCACCTCAGTTAAGCTCGGTGCAAACAAGCAGAAATCTGCTGAAATTCAGGGCCTAAATACCAGAAGCTAAAAATTTGAAACAAACTTTAAAACATTTCAAAAGGACCATTAAGGATGCTTATTCCAAGCCCTAGATCAGCCTCCCTTTAACAGAAGGGTCCCAATCAGCACAATTCTCACACAAAAGTGCAGATAGACCCCTTCCAATTCAAGATGGCCTGGAAAACATGCTCAGAACTACCAAACCACTGCAAAAAGTTTCAGAAGCAGTAAGCCTGTGCCTTGACTAGGCTATAGCTACTAGCTACCCTAGTTTCTGCGGGAAACACTAGAGCATGTTTAAAACAGCAGAAAATAGCAGTGAGACACTAGGAAATTTTTTAAAACAACAGAAAATCAGCAAGGAGACACTAAAGAATGTTTTAAATAGTTAACAGATCATTTATTTAAACACTGCTTGGCAGGAAAACCAGAACAAGCAGAATAGATAAATTAAAAACTGAAAAATACAAGTAAATACTTAAACAATGAAACTAACAAAAAAGCTTTGTAAACAGTGAAAACAGCAATATAATTTACAGCAATTTAATTTGATTTAACAGGCACAGTTAATCAGGCAATTGCAGTACAACAGTTTATCTTTGTACACAGTAAATACATACAGTATAAAAGTAGCTGGCAGGCAATAAAAATTGAAGTAAATAGTATAAATAAGCAAAAAAAAAATAGACAAATCTTGTTTTTTTGGAAGCTCAGAAGCCTCTAGTCACCTGGTATCTCAGCTCAGAGTTATGGTTGGTAGCCACCTCAATTCAGCTCAGTACAAACAATCAGAAACCTGCTCAGATACAGGGCATAAATACCAGTAGCTAAAAACTTGAAAAAACTTTAAAAATATTCAAAAGGACCAATAAGAATGCTTTTTCTTAGCCCTAGAGTGGTTTCTCTTTACCAGAAGGTTCCCAGTCAGCACAACTTTGCTGCAAACATGCAGATAGGCCCCTTCCAATCCAAGATGTCCTGGAAAACATGCTCAGCACAAACAAACCACTACAAAAAGCTCCAGAAGCAGCAAGCCTGTATCTCCACTATGCTGCAGCTACTAACTTCCCTAGTTTCAGCAGGAAACACTAGAGAATGTTTAAAATAGCAGAAAACCAGAAAGGAGACTCTAAAGAATATTTTAAGCTGTTAACAGATCAGTTACTTAAACAGTGTTTGGTGGGAAAACCAGAACAAGCAGAACAGATAGCTTAAAACTGAAAACTACCAGTAAATATTTAACAAACAGTTAAACTAACATAAATGCTTTGTAAACAGTGAAAACAGCAATACATTTCAATTTAACAGGCACAGTAAAGCAAACAATTGCAGTACAACATAAGCCTCTAGTTGTTTGGTTTCTCAGCTCAGACTTGTGGCTGGTAGCCCACCTCAGTTCAGCTTGGGGCAAACAAGCAGAAACCTGCTCAAATGCAGGGTCTAAATACCAGAAACTAAAAACTTGAAACAAACTTTAAAAAGATTCAAAAGGACCAATAAGGATGTTTATTACAAGCCCTAGACCAGCCTCCCTTTATCAGAAGGGTCCTAATCAGCACAATTCTCATGCAAAAGTGCAGATAGACCCCTTCCAATCCAAGATGGCCTGGAAAACATGCACAGAATAACCAAACCACTACAAACAGTTCCAGAAACAGCAAGCCTGTGTCTCAACTATGCTACAGCTACTAGCTACCCTAGTTTCAGTGGGAAACACTAGAGAATGTCTAAAAGAGCTGAAAATAGCAGTGAGACACTAGGAAATGTTTAAAATGAGAGAAAAGGAGGCACTAGAGAATGTTTTAAATAGTTAACAGATCAGTTATTTAAACACTGCTTGGCAGGAAAACCAGAACAAGCAGATTAGATAGCTTAAAAACAGTAAAAAATGCCAGTAAATACTTAAACACTGAAACTAACAAAAAAGCTTTGTAAACAGTGAAAACAGCAATACAATTTGATTTAGCAGGCACAGTAAATCAGACAATTGCAGTACAACAGTGTAGTTTAGTACACAGTAAATAAATACAGTATAAAAGTAGCTGTCAAGCAATACAAAAATTGCAATAAATAGTATAAATAAGCAAAATAATTAAGGTCAGAAGCCTCTAGTCATCTGGTATCTCAGCTCAGAGTTGTGGCTGGTAGCCCAGCTCATTAGCTTGGTGCAAACAAGCAGAAACCTACTCAAATGCAGGCCCTAAATACCAGAAGCTAACAACTTGAAAAAAAAAAACTTTAAAAAGATTCAAAAGACCAATGAGGATGCTAATTCTAAGCCCTAGGGTGGCCTGCACAATTCTCTTACAAAAGTCCAGATAGGCCCCTTCCAATCCAAGATGGCCTGGAAAATATGCTTAGACCAAACAAACCACTACAAAGAGTAGCAGAAGCAACAAACCTGTATCTGGACTATGGTACAGCTAGTAGCTGCCATAGTTTCAATGGGAAACACTACAGAATGTTTAAAACATCAGAAAAATAGCTAGAGAAGACCACCTATCTATCAAACAGATAGATAGGACTCACTCTCTAACAAACATTTCCACTAAGAATAACTATCACAGATGGGAAAATAGTCCAAAAACATTATACAATGTTAACTATCCCTGGTCTTGATATGTATCCCTTTTAATAAGAGAATGTTTTCATGTATCAATGAATAATTATTATATTTAAAAGATATAATTGTATGTATTTCATGTATAATTCTATAATTGGTATATTTAATATGTTCTATTGGATGGTAATTGCTTAGGTCTTCCAAACCGTGAAGAGTCCTAAAAACTCAATAAATACCTCACTAAAAATAAACTGCACGATTCAATAAACTCTGTGTAGGCTCCATGTAGATCCTACATGGAGTGTATCTGTGTAAACAGCCACAATGTGCTCTCGGCAATGCACAATGTATATTAAAGTATTGTGCCACACCTAAGTGAGGTTTTGCAGCACACCCTACTAGTGTTGGCCAAGATACCTGCTAGAACAATATGGATAAGGAATTCATGTACAAGAGAGCACAGACATCCCACCCCCATACCTCCCAACTTCTTAGTCATAAACAAAAACATCTATCATTTAGTGCTATCCACCCTTAATGATTATTACAAAATCACAACTTTTATGAGGAATACCGCAAAAATAATAAAAAAAATGCCAGCGCAATGAATGGTGGAAATATCAATTTAATACAAATTTCAAAGTCCAATACAGGAAAGCTGCATACCGGTTTCAGCCAAAGCCTTCTTCAGTGCAAATCATAAAAGCTGAATAGAGTGACACACCCCATGCAATCACATAATATATATCCAAAAAATCAGGCAACCCCCTCTTTCACCAATTAAAGTACATCAGTTAACCCAGGGAAAATAAAGCCCCTAGTTTAATAATCCAAAAATGTTCATTTTGATTCAAAATATCATGTCAGCCCAACTTATTGCATCCCTTAATACAACTACGATCAATAGCAATGAATCTATATTTTGCTCTAGTATGCTGCAAAACATGTTTATATAAAGTGTTAGACATTCTTTTACTGTGAATATCACTTAAATGGTCAAAAATACGGATCTTAAACTGTCTAGAAGTCTGTCCTACATAAAAAACGGGTCTATATTACATTACTGAATCCCAATAACATCAAACACCACAAAACCGACACACAAAGCCAGAACTGCTAATACGTCGAACCCCCTAAACTACGAATTTTCAAATCTTGAACCGTCATAGTCGGCCAACACCACCGCGTGCTACATACTACATATGCAAACATAATAAATAAAACACATACATACACAAACCAAACCCTACTTCTAACACTACGCTAAACCTTAGCACTTACCTTAACCCGCACTCTAACCCTAAGGTCCATAACTATCGCACACTTACCCTACAGACATATACCCAAACAAAACAAATAATCCACACACATACAGTTAACAAAACCCTACTTCTAACCCTACACTAAACCTTACATATATTACCTATCTATGCACTTACCTTAACCTGCACCCTAACCCTAAGGTCCATAACTATCGCACACTTACCTTACGGAGCCATACTGCAGACGGGCCAACCATCA
This sequence comes from Protopterus annectens, assembly GCF_019279795.1. Taxonomy (NCBI): domain Eukaryota; kingdom Metazoa; phylum Chordata; order Ceratodontiformes; family Protopteridae; genus Protopterus; species Protopterus annectens. The sequence continues at coordinate 255,603,983 of NC_056738.1, forward strand.
CACTTCAACATTTTGCATTCCATACGTTCGCCATTACCATCATTCGTACTTTGTGTGTCGGTCTTCTGGTGTTCGACATTACCGGGATTCGACAACGTAATATAGACCCTAAATAAACAGAATGACATTCAACTAAAATAAATAATCTGTTCAATGCAAAATTAGCAAAACATCTGATGTCATACACAGTAAATGTATTAGCAGATGAAAATTGTTTCATTTTTACAACATGTTTGCTGAAGTGGCACATAATGGTCAGGTCACTGGTGGTGGGCCTGCAGCAGAACAACCACTTACCCCCACCGAGGAATTCCTGGCAAATACTGTCACTCAGGAAAGCTCCTAGCAGTCCATCAGTCACATTCTTGTTAACATTGTAGTTACTGTAGACATAGATTATTAAAAGTATTACCTCCTGTTATACTGTTAAATGTTGTGCTGTTGCCATTACCTGTCCCTTTACTTTTTCCAGGGCCATCAAGAATCCAGAGATCTAGATGTCCTGCAGTTGGTAAGCAGAATACATTTATGTCAGCAGTGTAGAAATATTCCAACATATCTGCTAAAGTGTCATCTCAGGCTTGCTGTATGGATTGGTGTACTGTCTGTATACTTGTCAACTGTACAGATATTTTCAGAATGTCCGGATGTGTGACTCACACCTTTGGGCCATATTTAAGATCATACTAATTGAGTTGCAAACTATTGACACATCATTATAGAGTACAGACACAAAATAATGACAGAGCTGAAATTAAAAATGCATACCACTCATTAATGTCATGGTGAAGCAATAACTGCTATTCTATAACCTTTTTAGGTTTGTAAGGGCAATATGTCACAATGATACCTATTCTCAGGCTTTTGTTCACCCATTATTCATGGCTTTGTCCATTGATTGGGAGATATGAATGTCTATAATAGTGAAAACAGTCTAAATTGCTTAGCATATATTGTAGCATAGTAGTGCAGGCATTACTGTGTTCCTGTTTTCCTTCCTTTTTTCACAGGTGAACATGGAGCTGGATCTGTGTCCGCTATGCCACCTGATGTCAGTGTCCCATCATACTCTAATGATGATGGTGGCCAAAGTGAGGCACAGCTGGGGGTTGCAGAGGCTGATTCTGACACAGAAGTTGAAATCCAGTGACCCCCCCCCCCCATTATCACCAGACATAGCCAGTATGCCTACACATACCCAGTCTACCAAGGCATAGATATTGGACAGTTGGAGGGCGAGGACATTGACTCTATTAATTTTTAAAATTTGGATGTATAGTTTCATTTTGCATCATTGTGTTCTAAGTCAATTATTTTATATGTCTTTCTTTCATGACTTTTTACCTGTATTTGATTGAATAGTTTGGGTCATGTGTATGTATTAGAGGGCTATTTAAATGTTTTACTTCTGTATTTTACTGATTCTGAAGAAGTCCAGGATATAACTGGATGAAAGCACTCAATTTGTTCTGAATAAATTACGTTTTTTTAGAACCCACTGTGTGGAGTGGTGTGTAGTTTCACTGTGAGGCCTAAAGCTGTTTTTTGAGTTGTAGAATGTCTGCCTCCCCACAGTAGACCCAAGTTACAGTTGACATGTGCTCCAAGGTCTCTCATTACAGAAGTGGGGAATACTGTACTGATTGTTATTTTATAATAAGCAGGAACATTTATTATTACCACAGGGCATTCTGGTGCATTTCTGTGCAGTTCATATAACACCCATGGCTTTGTCAGCAGTCATTAGTGCCACAGACCATCTGTTTTGTTCAGGACTTCTGAGACATATATGTCAAAAATGAGAGGCCACAGCACTGACATTTCTGTTACAACACAGGTGACATGTCTGCTGCTTGAGGTGAAGTCTCGTACTGTGATTGAATGTAGTTGGTCTGTGATTCCATTTGAAAACCAACTGATAACATAGGAGTTGATATTCACCTTGGTTAGTTTCCCACTGACAACAAATACTGGATTGTGTTGAAGGCCTTAGTGAAGTTACAATAGGATGTGTGCACATCTTTGTCTGTCTCTGGTCATAGTCTTGACTCCCACCAGGTTTTGCAGCCACAAGATACCCTTGAGAACATCTAACTGGAACACATCTAGTGTTTGAAAGTCACCTATTTCCTGGTGTCTGAGATGCATGCAAACTGTATACATTGTCTTATGGCAGAGGTTGCATAAATTTATGTTTTTTAATTACACTTGTATTTTCCCGGGTATCACTTGTGTGGTTGGGAAATGGTGACTGTATTCCATTCAATGTGGACAGCAGCAGTATTCAGACTGTGGTTCAATATGGTGCCTAGGGGAGTAGGTCACTCTGTGCTCATAGTCTTGGAGAGGGCAGTGATAACTTTGTCATTGTAGATACCACAGCTCGGAGGTGATGTTTCACACATGGTTTGTATTAGGTGTGGTCATGGCAGGAGGCACTCTTTTCAACCAAAAGTGTCTGCTAGCAGGTTTGGAAGTTATGCTGGGTCAATGCATGTGCTACCATACACAACTTGATCCAAATACATCTGAGTTATATCAGTTTGCAGATGTACATGAAGAAAGCCCTCTGGTTATTCCTGGATATGTTGTTGAGTAAAGTCTTAGCATGGTTGCTCTGTGTGGGTTCTTGAAGGTGTCTTATTTGCACGTTTATGCTGAAGAGAGTGGCCTTCCACCCCTGATTTCTCAGTGTTGTAGTTGTAAACAGCAGCTTCTTTCACTTACTGTATAACGTACTTATAAGAGACATACACCAGTATGGTTTGTATTTGTAGATGTGTAGACAGGGCATCAGGGAGTAATGTACTATAGCTGTCAATGACCTTTGAGGAAACTATGTCTTGGAAGTATTGTAGTCCATCATATAGAATTGTGTAGTTACCTTGGATAATGATTGTGAACCTGACCCCTCCTTTGAGGAGTTCATTAGCTATATCTACTTCAAAACATAGCACCTTATGGTTAGATTAACAGTGCAGGCACTACACATGTGTCATTACATTGTTCACGCATATTGTTGAGGTACAGGTCTGGACTATGAAAAAACCTTGTGGGGTGTTGCACTCTTTCTTCCATGGCATTTCAGCTCACAAACTGCAGGTAATATTGTGCAGGTAAGTTTGTTATCCTATAACTATCCCGATCAATGGATGTATACTTTCACTCACTCTGCCTGGGACAGTGACTTATTAATGGCAATAACAGGAAGGGGTTTCCTATCCACACTAGGTTGGACATAGAATAACTTCATATAGTTATCTTCTCTAAACAGTCTTGAGCTGTACTAATCATCAATGTAAATAGATATGACAACTTCCTGTGGTACACACAACTTCCATTTGCTGTGTGGATGTTTGGAAAGCACTGTAGCCTTGCAAGGGCAAAGTACATACAGCTGCCTTGAACCAGGTTTCTGTGACTGGACAAACAATGACATCTTCACTGCAGAGTGCTTATAGAGAGGAAAGCTTCAGATGTCAATTCCTAGGGTTTAGCAGCATGGACATTACTTTGTTGGAGGTGTACATTTTCACATTGGCTATTCTGTATTGTGTGACCTTGCCTAATAAAGGGATTATGGTGCAGTCAAGTGGCTTATGCCTGGCAAGGCAGTGTGCTCTATCCACCATGTCATCCCACACTGACAGGTATCACCACACTATGAAGCCAGAAACTTAGGCAGGTTCAGTGAATCTCTTTATATAGTGATATTATCCTAGGTGAGGGTATAATGGTGCTCAAACATAGGGACATACCTGGTGGGGACCCATTTTTAGATGGCTCAGTCATGTCTCTGTTCATATATTTCCTATAGTCATGTCACAAGTTGTGCATACCAGGATGAGGTATACTAGAATACGGGTGGGACTTGTTGAGAGACTTGATTCCATGTGTGCTGTGACAAATACATATGCCACATAGCTGACACTAAACATATCCTTGTTTAAGCTGTTGAGTGGGGCATCTGTACATCTCACTATACAGACAACTATTATGAAAACCTTTGGGATACATGCCCATTGCCTTGAGCACTTCTATGGTGAGACAGTGGTGATAATATGTCTGTTGTGTATTGTCTGATTATAGGCTGATTTTGTTTAGGATGTGTCTGCTGTTTAGTTTGGTTTGTAGGGAGCACCTCTGCACATGAAGGATTGTGTTGGGTATATATTAAGAGTAGGAGTCAAGGTGTGTGAGCAGACAACCTTTTTAGTGTTACCCATCTTGAAACAAGAGAGCAGTAATTCCAGATCCCTACTATAAGTGGATCTCTTGAAATTTGTACTTCAGTGATGTAGGGGATACAAGCCATTCAGTGCACATGAGGCATTATCTGCACTGAGTCAAGAACCCATTTCAAATATGCTAGCAGGGGAAACAAATGGGAAATGATAGTTGATAACAGGTGATTTAAACCTGGTATCTGCATAGAGAATGCAAACAGAAGGAGTATATGTGATCTGACTGCCATTGTCAGATCACTAATCTATTGGGTGTACATCATGATGTCCTTCATAACGTGGATTAATACCTCGGTTATTGATAGGTAAGTGGGTAAATTACTGCTTGTTATGCAGCAGCGGTTTTGACATCTAGATCTGCTCTGCTACATAGCAGCCGATTGTATTTAAAAGCAAGTGTATTGACGTTTCTGCAGGTATGAGGGCAAAGTGTTACAGGCTCTGCACACAATCCAGAGCAGGTAATGCAAAGACACATTGTTAAAGCCCAGATTGAGTTCAGACACAGTAATCATCAATTAGATACTCCTACTGTATGCTCATTCCACAAGTGTGCAGATGGGGTTTCTCCAAATAGAGATGTTATCTTCTTCTAACTATTTTTTGGACAATACCATTAGAGCTCACCACAACAGATGTTCTGCTTCAATTTCTAACCATCCTCTGCATCTTGTTCTGTCACATCAACCACCTGCATGTCCTCTGTCACCACCTCCATACACCTTATCTTAGGTCTTCCTATTTTCCTCTTACCTGGCAGCTCCATCCTTAGCATCCTTCCCTCAATATACCCAGCATCACTCCTCAGCACATGTCCAAACCAACACAATCCCACCACTCTATCTTTATCTAAAAACTGTACAACCTGAGCTGACACTGTAATATATGGTTAATACTCTAGTCCATCCTTGGCCCAAGCGATGCAAACTGTAACATCTGGTACTCTCCCAACACCTGTTTTCACTCCTGCCTTTTTGTCTGTGGCACCATATGCAACCCATATGACATAGCTGGTCTCACTGCCATCTTGTAGACCCTCCGTATCAGTGTTATTGGTTTCAATCTGGCAAAGATCACTCCTGACACTCTTCTTCAGACACTCCACCATGCATGCTCTCTCTTCTACACCTGTCTTCCAGACTCACCATTACTCTGAGCTGTTGGTCCAGAGTATTTAACATCATATATCTTCCCCAACTGTACTCCCTGCATTCTAACCATTCTTCTATCCTCCCTCTCATTCACACATATATTCTGTCTTAGTCCTGCTGACCTTCATTCCTCTCCTCTGTAAAGCATATTTCCATCTCCCCAGGGTCTCTACACCTGTACCCTAATCTCAATACAGACCATAATATCATCTGTAAAAAAAGTCCACATGGACTCCTATGTGATCTAATGTGTCAACCTGTCCATCACCATTGCAAATATATGTCAAGAAGTTTGTACATACAATAACAGTAATGTCACTGCTGTCTGTTTTATATAGGATGAGGTGACATCTACCCATCTGTCAGGCCAGTGTGTGACCATGGCCTGTTGTGACATATACATATCCAATAATCTGATATAGCTGATGACATCAGCACTGTCTGTTGTACATAAAAGGAAAGTTTCACTTTGGATGCTGTAAAATGCTCTGTGCAAAATCCACCAACAGTTCACACACATACAAACACAGTTGACAACAGTGAGAATAAAACCCTACATATGTAAGTTTATGAACTACAGATCAAAGTACTTAACACATGTGCCATAGCACAAGTCTGAGTTTAACAAAACTGCAGGTGATCTTATGGTAGATGACATCAGCAGGCCATTTGGGGAACAAGAGGATGGAGGCTTGCCTTGACTGGGTGTTTGTGCAAGCACCAAAACAGTGCAAAATTGTGCCATTTGAAAACTCAGCATGGGATACACACTTCCACTTTTATATATACACAATTGACATCTGTGAGGATAGAAACCCTACTGATTTAGGTTTCCATACTACAGATCAGAGTACTTAATGCACATGCCACAGCACAAGTCTGAAAGTCTGATTTTTGTGGGACTGCAGGTGATCTTATGCTAGATGACATCAGCAGGCCACATGGGGGACAAAAGGTTGGAGGCCTTCCTCGACTGGATGTTTGTGCAAGCACTAAAACAATGGAAACCATGCTATTTGTGAAGTTGAATTGGGATACACACTTCTGCTTTTGTTTACACACACACACACACACACACACACACACACACACACACACACACATGCACAGGTGACAGCAGTGAGAGTAGAACCTCTACCTGCCTACTTTTACGTACTACAGATCAGGTTATTTCATGCACATGCCACAGCACAAGTCTAATTTTAATAGGACTACAAATTAGGGTAGATGACATAACCAAGACATTTTCTGACAACAGCCTGGGAAGCCTGCATAGTCACATTGCCTTGTAGTGTCATCTGTGGCTAGTAGTGTATTAGTAGATAAATACTGTTTAATTGCCTAGTTGTGTAACAATAATTCCCTTACTGAGCCTATTTGTCTGTTTGCATTTGGTTGAGTAAGCCTGTGAGCACCATCGATTGACCCTGTCCATGAAGGAGAACACAACATCATATCTTACAATTTGTACAGGGGGTGATATATGTGTGGAAAACTCAAGGTGACCCAGAGTTGTTGTACCTGTTGTTGCTGTTGCAGGTGGGGAAACAAAGAGCTGGCTTGTCAATATATGTATATATACTTATATTGTGCCTTCAATTTGCAATGTTTCCATATGTAGTCTTAGGGGAGACATGGTGGCTGAGAATGATAGGGCACCATACCTCTCAAATGTCCAGATTTTCACATAACGTCCAGATGTTTGACTCATATTTGTAGTCTGTTTCACACAATATTGTGGTTTTCTGGAAAATCAATGGCAAAGTAAGAAATGAGGTCAGTAAATAATGGCAGACATCTGAATTTTACAGGTCATATCCTTCAGAAAATTCATGGAAATGCAACATCTGTTAATCTATCACATTTCTAAGTTTGTAAGTGTAATATTTAAAAAGTGTCCATATTTTAGGGCCTTTGTCCTCCCATTACTTTTGCTTTGTCCTGATTTGCTACTCTAAGTGCTTGATAGGTATGTAGGATGTCATGGACAAACATATATATATATATATATATATATATATATATATATATATATATATATATATGTATGTATATATAAATGTGTGTGTGTCTATATATATATATATATATATATATATATATATATATATATATATATATATATATATATATATATATATGTTTACACACAAACACACACATACACAACACACACACACACACACACACACACACACACACACACACACACACACACACACACACACACACACACACAGATATATATAGAGAGAGAGAGTGAGAGAGAGAGAGAGAGAGTGCTGTAGTGTGAGAAGCATCAGATTTGCACTATGGTTAACTAAGTATACACACATGCACCTTTGCCTTTTTTATACTGTTTGCATGTCAGTAAGCAGTGCACAAACATGAGGCGCATTGCTCTCATCTGAGTTTTACTGTTATGTAATATGTACCTACTATTGCAGCCCACACCTGTCCCTAACACAGGCCGAGATTTCACAATTACTAACGGCATTGATAGAATGTTTCTGGTGTCTGCGGTTGGAGGTCCAACATAAATCCTATTTCCTCTTTCACTGTTTCTGCAATGCTGTGTTCCGTGCAAACCAGCTAAGCCTTATCAAAAAGGTTTTAAACATGCAGTGCATCATGCATATGTGGATTTAAGACAAGACAAAGTTGAAAAGAGTATGAGACACCGAGTCACAGTCTGTAAAACACAACCTATTGCTAGTACACATCCAAATCCTCTACTTATATCAGGATTCAAACCTTGAACAGCATCTCAGCGTTATTAGACAGGATGGCTGCCTTAGTCCTTGTGTCCATAGAAGCAGTTTGCCAGAACAGGGGTCATTCATCACACAACCACCTATATAACAATGTACACTACTATACATGAGTTACCTAACACATACAATATATGACCAAATCTACATTTCTACTGGAAATGCGGGGTATAATAATTGTGACAAACACCCATTTACCATGTGTTTTGGGGGCTGCATAGATGAGTTACTGTTATGTCAGTTAAAAAGGGACACCCCTGTTTTGGATGGTGGGGAAACAAACCACATCTACTGTTAGGATACAGATAAGTATGAAGTCAGAAACTGCAATGTGTAGCCTCACTTTCTAACTTCTGTCTTTAATGATGTACCACTAATCTGCTGCAGTAGGACTGTATGGAAGTCTCATGTATGAGACCTACTAACTACAAATGGACACATACTAATAAAATAGTGTCAGTGGTCACGTTACTTAATTGTCTGTACAAAGTCACTACTATTTACTTGCATACTCTACCAACTTCATAGATACAAATGATATGTTGTAATACTCTACAAGATTACAGTGTAGGTTAAGGACCTACCTTGCAAATGCAGTGGTTGACACAACTGTAGTTCAGGGCTGATTTTTTCTCATGCAAGTAGTACACAGACAATGCATAGATAGGTGCAGGTCATGTGAGTTGCTTGGCATCATTTTTAATGTATGTATGTGAGTAGGAGAAAGGTATTAGTCCCTAGATTCCAAAGTGGTCAGTGAAAGTGCTATTAGTCCCTAGATTCCAAAGTGGTCAGTGAAAGTGCTATTTGCTGTCGCTTAGCCTAAGCAAGGGCATACCGAGCATGCCTATGTCTGTCTACAGGACAGCAGCTGGGGGTTCCTCCTCCAAGTCCTCTTGCGACTGTGACTGTGGTGACCTTGGTGTTGGTGGGGTGGGTGCACATCCCTTCCCCTTGGTGATCCTGCTTCAGCTATTTCCGCAGGATCAGATTGTGGAGCATAACACAAACTGTGAATTTTTGTGCACATGTGTATGGAGTATACTGAATGGTTCCACCATATATATCTAGGCACTGGAACTGTGACTTCAGAAGCCCAAACACATGCTCTATGATGTTTCTAGTTTGTACATGTGCCTCATTATTGTGTTCTTCCATGGGTGTGTGTGCATTTCTGATGGGTGATATCATCCATGGTTCCAGGGCATAGCCAGTATCCCCCAGTAAATGGTCCATTGAGATGTCCCTCCTAGCAAACATCTGGTAAGCTGTGATGTATGCCAGAGATGGCAGTTGTGATATCTGGCAGGGTTGCCAACACACACATTCAAGATAATCCCCTGGGCATTGCACATGACTTGGCAGTTGATGGAGTGGTATCCCTTGTGTTTAATGTAGAGTCTACCCTACTCACTAGGTGGTGCCTTAATGTGTACATGAGTGCAATCTACGGTACTTAGTACTTCAGGGTAGTGCGCTACATGGTAGAACCATTGTATATTGCTGGCCTTCTCCTCAGGGGTAAAGGGAAATGATATGTGTTCAGTGGCATGTAGGAGCATAGCATCCAGGAACTGGTGGCTTTATCCTGGATGCTGATGACTGTGACACCCCCATCATGTCCCCAGCTGGTCTTTGAAAAGTACCTGCAGCTAATATCCTAAGGGCTGCACATACCTTAGTTTCCACTGGGATGGGTTCCCCTCATTTGGCTCTGGCTCTGATTCGAAGGAGGCAGAGTGCACAGACTTCCTGTAATACATCCTTGTCCACCCTGTAGTGCATTACAATCTCCAGTTCACATAGCATTGGAAGGTTACCCTGGGCCTGAATACTCTTCTCTGTCTCAGCCTAGGCCTATTGTCAGCAGCATGAGCAGCATTGACTACAGCCTCTAGCTCATGCAGATTTAGAATAGCTGCAGCAGCCTCTAGCATTCTCTTAATTAAAATTTCCAGGTCTCTGCTCCATTGGTCTTGAAGTACCAAGGGAAAATCAGAATGTAGGCTGCATGCATATTTTATACATTTCTTGAGTAGATCCACCATGTGGGACTGGCTAATTAAGATGGAATTCACCTGCTTAGGCTATAATTATCATTATTTAAAGGTCCTGCTTCAGTGCACAATAGTACACTGTGTGCACTCGTGCACAACAGAGTGCAGTTGTGCATAATTAAGGTAAACCACGTAAAGATGCTAGAATTTCATCCCTGTTGTCATGAAATGTGCAGAAAACACAAATTGCATTTCATTTCTAAAATGTGCAATGTCAGAATAGTATGAGAAAAGTTGTTATATCCTGTACGTGAACCCAGGACCATCTGCATTCCAGTCCAAATCCTAACACCTGGTACCACAGCAGTAATTATGCAAAGCCCTACAACTGGAGGAAATAAGCAGAGCACAGCCCCACTTACTGGGTTTGCATGATGTCAAGCAGTGCTCAGCAATATTGATTGAATGCATCCGGTTTCTATTTTTGGATGTCTAGCTCATGTCTGATACGTGGGTGGTCTGCTCACTCAAACAAGGAAGGCATCACCATAACCATTTGTGTGAAGCAGCACACTGTGCAAATACATGCAAAACACCCAAAAAACAGCAATGTTACCTGACATCCCCCTGATGTCTTTGACATTCATGGGAAACAAAAACACCATGTAAGAGCTTACACAAAGTGAACAGCCCCTACACTGTTCCTGGTTTTTGTGATTCAACATTTCCATTGCTTTTTGCACTCACTTGCATAATAACTATGCTAACAGCCTGGAATCTACAATGGTAAGTAGCTATGTAAGCTGGGCAACAACATGGGAGCATGGATTTAAAGACACAAGGCAGGCTATTACTATACCTGTCGTGACAGTACATTATACTTCTCTTTTCAATGTCATTTCTGTTATTCATATTTAAAACCTTTTGTGGCAGGTAGCACATTGTGCAAATGTGGAAAAAATATTTTAAATGTATATTAATCTGACACTCCCCCGGATGCTTTTTGACATCCACAGTGTATAAATCTCCCATTATATGTGTCTTGTTTCTTTTCCATGGACATTCTGTCCATATTTCTGTCCTTTTACATGAACTTGCTTCTGTGGAGATTCCTGTACCTGGAAAATTTCTGAGTACACTACTAACATGGACATGGAGTCTACATGGTTGTGTTTAAGGTTGTTGGATCACTCCACCATGTTGTTTCACTTCATTAGCATAAATTCAAGCTACTTATGCTGAAATTTGCATTCCACAAAAGTTCCTGTTATTGCACGTGAATGTGAATGATTGTACACTGCTATACAGAGTTTACTGAATCTAAAACTCACTGTGCCCGTGTTTGCATCATGCCATAATATGCACAAGGAAAAAATGACTTTGTAAGCTTTATTGAATTTGCACCAAAATCTTCTCTATGTTTAGTGAATAGTGAGGAAGTATTTGTAAGCCAAGACCAGACAATAAAAGTCTCATTACAAGTTCACCTAGAAAAAAAAGCTAATATAAAGTTTAAAATAAGTCAGGGTTTACAAGTGATAATTTTTGCCTTACAAACTATAAATGGCATATTTTTTCAACTCCAAACTGATCTTAAACACCTCTAATGTACCATCTTAAATCTCCAGTATGTAGTAAAACTGAAAATGAGCATTCCTAACTCTCTATGAAGTTTCCACCTTCTTTCTTTCTCTAATAAGGACGTATCCCAAAGCTTGAACCTCTGCACTGTTAATGTTCTATCCACAGCTGGTGAAAAGGTGAACTCATGAAGTATTATCTACTTGATACTGCATATTTCAATATATTAAATGTCTAATTTTGCTTTATAGGTCTATTTCTCCCATTTATACAAAGAGAAAGCATTCTAACTGCAGCCCTTCCAATCATGTTTTTTTCCAGTCTGCAGAATTCCCGTTATTTCTAATAGTGGTCATATTTCTTCCACCTGTTCGCCCAATTTGCCTGCTATGCATCTATTATTTGTTTTATTCTTTATTTTATAGTTTATTTATTACCTTTATTAATCAGTATAGTCCAGCTCAGCAAGAGCCCAATTTCAGAGGAAGTCTGGGTAGAAAATCTCCATAATGAACATTTTAAATGAAATGTGGCATATAACACCAAGTTAGTTAGTTGCATACGTAATAAAAAGCTAATAACAATATAGATATATACAGCTATAAATAGTTAAATGTGGGAATGGGTTCAGTGTCTTGGCAAGGTGTAGTGGTCTTTTGAATTGACCATTACTAAAAGTGAATCTGGACGAGCAATAGGAGTGGATAGAAATGAAAAAAAAATTAATAAGAGTGTCAAAAACAGTAGACATAATGAAAGTTAGAGTGGATTAAATGATTTACAGAAACCCTGTACAAACATGTAAATGGCTGCATTGAGGCTGCCATTTCTACTAGAAGTAAGACCGCATCTAACACCAAAAACAAACCATACTGGGGAAATTCTTACTTTGACAGGGTGTATAAAAAAATAAAAAAAAAGTAATGGCCAAAATCAGAAAGAGCAATACTTATCGAGGCAAGAGCTCTCTGATTCAACTAACAAGAAACTAAGAAGCCTAATAAAGTCCAACAAGGCCAGTTACAAGGTCAGAATAGCCTCCCAGGCTAAGGTTAGTCAGAAGGCCTTCAGAGTTGTGACTCTGCCTTCTTTGTGTTGGCATCCCCCAGTTATAGTCAGGACCTTAATCCTCTGTGACAGTTGAGCTGACTAAGTTTCTGTTTTTTGATGCAACTATCACTACTGACATTAATAGATACATTAACAGACATTTTTTTTTTTGCTAACCAAGTGGTTGGGTTGAAAAAGGGACACATTTCAGCCTTGAAATATATATATATATATATATATATATATATATATATATATATATATATATATATATATATATATATATATATATATATATTTATATATGTATATACTTTTAAAAAGTATACCTTTTCAATTTTAACAAAGGATTTTGTTTTAGGAAAGTTAGTAATACCAAAACATAAATAAGAAAAACAAGTGATACATTAATTTACAAACATATTTCATTTTATAATACATTTCATATGACACTGATAATTTCAGTAGCAGACCTGTCTTTGACTAAGTAAGGTACCTGGCACTCTATGACATCATGCAATTTTATCAACATAATGATTTTCTAATAGAGAAGTAAGTTATAGAGCTGGATGAACTGCTAGATCTCATACAGAAGTAATATGAAGTCAAAGGGTAGTAATAGGGATGCTAAATTTCATAGGTATGCACAGTAGGGCCCTTAAAAGCCTAGCTGTACAACCCAACTGTAACCCACAAATTTGATTTATATAGGGGTGATTTACTGAATGCTTCTGTCCCTCAGAGACATAGGTGACAGACCTGGGATGAATTTCTGATTACCCATCCAGTGGTCCAAGTTGCACTTAAATGGGGATAGGGAGGGACTCTGCTTCACATGGATAGGGAGCCTGTTCCAGAGATTAGGAATTCCCTGAGAAACATATCTGTCTCTCCAACATGTCCAATTTTTGTCTGAAGAAAAACATAGGTCTTTAAATTTAATAGTTCTGATGTTGTTTGTTTTGCGGATGTGCAGAAGATTCATCAAAAAAGGCATCCCACATTGTGCTGTTCTGGATCTTATACTGTTTCACTTGGTATTTTCCACCTTTCCTAGAGATGCACTTATCTGGCTTACTAAAAATGGGAACAGTTGCAAAATTAGTGATCTCTGTAATATCAAACAACAACATAAAAGTATTATACAACTACTGCTCGGCACTAGAGACTGGTCAGAAAAAAATAGGTTCACAATTCAATATGTCTAATTGCAAATTAATGGTTGTGAATGTGAATGTAAATACAGACTTCTTGAATATGTTGTGTGGTTTTGAATATGGTTTGTAGTGATTGTTTTTGCATTTGTCAAAAGCATCCTTTATTTAACTATGTTTGCCGCTACCTGAGTTTTAGGATGTTGTTGTAAGCATGTTCTTGACTTTTGCTTAGCATCTGGTAATTCTGATTTTTAGTATTCCATGTTGTTTTTTTCTGATTGCTATATCATTGTTTGCAATTGTTCTTTCAAGCTTACCTGAGCTAACTTAGCAAGGCCTATAATAGTTTGTCATCTTGCTGAAATGAGATTTACAGACACTCATTTCAGCAAAACAAATTTGCTGGAATTCATTTCACTGAAAAAAAAACTACTGTCCGAAATAAGACAAAAATTTGGGGGAACTATATCTCAGATTCCTCATACTTGTTTGTATGACTCTTGCACCATCTTCATTATATAACAAGTGCTACAGTAACTGCATCATGAGTGCACACGCACATGAACACACACACACATGCACACAAATACTTGTACACACATCTACACACAAACTGGCATGTACAAATAAATAAAAATACAAACACACACACGCACATGCACACACACACACACAGATGTGCACACACTTTTTGTATCACTTTTGGAAAATCAAAAATATATAGTTTTCTTTCAGTTAGTTAAAGTGGTCAACAGCAGAGTAGAACACTTTTGCTAAGCCCATTTCTACTGAAGTAAGATTAATTGACTCTTGCTTTGACAAATATTCTATCATTAGTAATCTTGAAGCAAAATCAATACGCTGTTCCTTTTCATGAATTTTGTTTGATATATAAATGCATTATTTCAAGGCTGACAAGTGGCTATGCAGTTTAAACTCTTGCTAAATCTTGTCGGCATTTGTCACTTCTGATTTACTGGAATATGCTATACAGACATCTATTTCAGATGCTGCAACTTGCTTCAATTGTGTTACAGGTGTGAAGAACAATTTCATGTTTTTAACACATGCACCCTTTAGTTTATAAATCTGTCATGTCAAAGACAACCTAACAATACCAAACTGATTTGAAATGTTAATTACTGAGCTGTATTAGCTAATTTATGTTTATCTGTTTCTATACTTGATTTATTATACATTAATAGGTTTGATCAAATTTGAATAATTTTCTGCTGGATGAGCGGCTATTGCTTTATCCTCCTAGTACATTTCTAAGCTGATTGCCACCAAAAGGGTTATTTCAGTATTCTTTTAGCTCCAGGCTTCAGTCATCTGGCTTCACAAACATTCACTCGATGCCTGATTGTGCTTTCATTTTACTGGAACAATTTAAACTCTACGTGAAAGTCATTTATCTCTAAAGAAATAGAAAGTATCTTCTAAGGAAATATAACAAAAAATGAATGCCCCAATGTTTGCTTTATTATGTTGTGGTGTTGTATTTTCTTTTGTTCATTTGGTTTATTCATTCCACACAGAAGTCCTTTTCCTTTCATCAGTAGTAAATGGTGCAAATATTGACTGACCAGATATTCATCAGTGTGTCTTTCTCTTAATCTGAGGAACTAGATGTCATATACATAAGTTATTTTTGCTGACTTTGTTTGTAGAAGTTCTGTTTCTTCAGCGATACTTTATGTGGTGAAAGTTATCTGTGCATAATTATTTAATAATTATGTATAACTATGTATTCAGGCCGTGTTTTTCTTATTAGCTCCTAGGGATGTGACAGGAACAGTAACTAGCTCAACATTTTTCACATTATCAGGCTGTCACATATCTTTATCAACGAATTTAGAAGTGTACCTTGTTCATATGTTTGTCATCAGTTTAAGAGCTGTGCCTCATTCATTTGCCTGCAAAACACTGATACATACATTATCAGTGTCTAGAAAACAGGAGACAGCTGCATATTATCTCACTTCAGTTCTTTCTGCAGGGCAAACGATTTAAGACATTTGCTTCAAAGTCCACAGCCAAACAACTATGGTTAACTGTTTGAAAACAGATTGTGATGGCTATTAATGTCTGTTTGGTTCACAGAATGTACAACATTTACCATCTATAGAATACATTGCTGATGATACATAGTTTACATTTTAACTTTCCCTCATAAGAAAGAATTTTATGTATTCCATGCATTTCTGATGTGATCTGTGTTTTTGATTCTACAATCTCTTTAGCATTTTAGGAAGGCTGCTCTTATCACCTGATATTCTCTCCATAAAAATGCACTTTGTTGTGTCGCCAGGTTTAATTTCTCAGAGTATTTTGAGTTTTTTAATACCCTGACTGGAATGGACTCAGGTTAAAGTATGATTACATTTCATGAAATTAGTAGGTAGGTACATGCGTGAATGGGTGTGCCTTCCTTGAAGGTTGGGCATCAGGCTGGCAACTCGGCACTGTAAAAATCTACTGCCAATCATTAGCGGATCAGAGTTCTGCTATGGCGACCCCTAACCGGGAAAAGCCGAAATACTTTTTTAGCATTATTTCAATCTTTTAGATTAGCTAGAAGTGTTCTTCACAGTACCAACAATAATGACTAGTTCTGCAATTTATACAGTTACATGCATCAGCAACATATCTAAGTATGATTGTTTGTTGTACAAGTTTTCTGTACTTCCAACTATATTCATGCATTTTTCACATTTTTTGCCTTCTCATCTGATCCTTCACCTTACATTCTTTCTTTGGTATTTTGGTACATTCAGTTGCTGCCTGATTTTTATCTACTTGGTTTAATTTCCATTCCCAATTGACATCAATATGCTTCTGCTAAACTAAGCAGGGAAGTCATTTTAGACTTATAAGAACTTTCACTATGTTTGGATCTTGTGAGGTCAGCAGATATGAATGCCGTCCTACGATTTCTAAGATATAAATTGTAGCTATGACCTAATCTGTTAAGCAGACAGCTTAATGGGTTAAGGACAAGACAAAAGAGCAGCAGTGAGAAAGAGTCACCCTGGAATATCCCCTTTTAAATTTTTATCCCTGAAATAATAATTTGTCCTTTTTCATGGCTTAACTGAAAAGTGGTTTGCCACTGTTTCATGGTTTCTGGAATGTAATTGTTCAGTGTAGGGTATATATTATACATTTGCAAGCACTCTTTTATCCATAAATGTGGGATGTTGTCAAATGCTTTTTGGGACTCTAACCATACTATACTTACATTATTCCCCTTTTTACAGTTCTCCATTATAACTTTAACAACAAATGATCCTTTTTTCCATATGCCTTTCTTTTGTTACTCTTTTATTCTGTTGCCATGCTTGAGTTTTCTTCTAAATGACTATAAACTCAGCTGGCATCAATTCCAGTGTATAGTTTATACATCATCGGAAGGTAAGTTATTGGTCTATATTTTTTAGAATTGCTTGCAGGTTAAGGAGCCGTATTATTTTTCCTGTTAACTAGGTTGGTGTCTGTTCGGGGTGCGCATATAAATAATTCTTAGTCATGGCAAATCTTCATGTAAAGATGTTAATACTTTTAGCTAGAAGTTAGGTACTGCATCTGGGCCTGGGGTTTTCCAGATAGGAATTTTTCTTAATTTTGTTTCAATTTCTTTGGCCATCACTTCATCCCATTTCTTATCCTGTACATTTTACCTTCTTATACTTTCTTTCACTTCTTCTTTCCATTTAGCATCTTTGTTATATTCCACAGGATCTTCATTGATATTTCTCCAAATGTGTCTATTTCTTCTTTTTTTTTTTTGTAGTGTTTCAATTCCTTTTGTATTGTTTCCCAGTTCTCTATAAAGCTTTTTGGGGTCAGCAATAAATTACTTATTTTGTACTTTTTCTTAATAATTATCTTCATATCTTTTAAGTTTTCCTGCCTGTGTTATCTTTAGTTTATTATTTGCAATAGTGCACAATAGATGCTGATCTGTTCTGATACATTGCTTTTATCACATCTATCTTTCTGAGTATTTGTATTGATCTGTTCCATCTTCTGTATTCTTCTAACAGTGACGCTTCTTGATTTCTCTATTCAAGACTTCCATGATGGTATTTGATTGTTTCGCCTTCCTTTCCCTTACTGCTCTGTGTGTTTGTTTTAAGACTTCATCTGTTAATAATTTAGCTGCACAGTAATATATCCTACTTACATCTGTTATGTAGCATGAAATTCTATGAACACTCCTGATTACTGTATTCATTTGTTTTATCAAACTTCTAACATTTTGGGTCTTATTGACTTTCTATTTCTTGCATTGATATTAATGTGTGTATCCATCTCTATTAAATCAAGCAACTCTTCCCTTAGATCATTTTCTTCTAAACTAAGAGCACATTCTTTGTTCTACATTTCCTCCAATTCTGCAGTTTCATCCCGTGTCATCTGTTGCTGTTTCATATGGGAACTCACTGGACTATCGCTCCACAACATTGACTGTGTCAGAGTTACTACAGGTTCCTGTTCCTGCCATTGCTGTGCAACTCCAACTGAACTTTTATACTTTTATACTTGTTTCCTACTGAAGACTCTAAAGCATCTTCATACGACTACTGATCAGATGTTTCCCACTACACTGGTTTCTCCTGAATGTGGGGATTCATTATTCTATTCTGCTGTGGTGTTATCAGAGTTAACATTTCTACACCAAATCCTTCACTGGCAGGTAATCTAAAGCCTCAGTTTCCATTTAACGTCTCCATTACTAATCCTACTTTCTACTGTCCCTCTTGCTTTTCTTACTTTTTGTATTGTAAAATTTTCCATATCTGGATGCCTTTGCCTGCATTTCACTTCAAGTATCTTTGGTGCTGCTCTTTTTATGCTGATTACTTTTGCTTTCTCCTTTGCATAAATATTGCAGTACATTAAATCTCTTGTTTTTTTCATGCCCGTATTTCTTCTTCAGATGTGTCCTGTTCCTCCTGTTTCTCCTTACCTGGGGGCCTCATTGTTCTATCATGCTGTTATATAACCTGTGTTAGACTTTTTTACACTAAATCCTTCAATTTGCAGGTATTCAATACTTCAGCTTCTATGTTTTAACTTCTACTTGACTCATTTTCTGTTCCACATTCTCCCTTTGTTATCTTCTTCTTCTTCTTCTTCTTTCAGCTTTTCCCAGTTAGGGGTCGCCACAGTGGATCACCTGTCCGCTCATGATTCGCAGTGAAATATTTCACATCTGGTGGCCTGTGCCTGTAATTCTCTTCGAATATCTTTGGGGCTGTTTTTTTTTTTTTGTTTTGATTAATTTGGCTTTCTACTTTGCATAAATATTGCACCATATCAGATCCCTCTTTCTTTCCCATGTCCACATCTCTTTGTTATACCTTTCAAAAATCTCTAGATTTTGTTCTTTATATTTTCACACTTCCTCAGTTACTTCTTTTTCCAAATGGCCCAATGTTTCTTAGTCTATATCACGATTTTTTATGAATCTGTTGTATTAATGAACACAAATTTGCATTTGAAGCTTGTGACAGTTTTTCTTCTCCAAGTATTTTTCTTTCCTCTAGTTTCTGTCTTAATCTTTTTGTATATCTTAAGTCAGTAAATTCCAGGCTTCCTGCATAATAATAACAATACATAATTTCTTTCTTATCTTCAATAATCCACTCTATCATCTTTATGGCTATTTTTGGCCTATTAGTTTTTGTGACTTTTGTGGACTATTACTTCCTTCTACAACAGGGGGGGGGCCATCCTCCCCCTGAGCCTGCCCTAACCCCATTGTAGGAATGTTTCCATGTCTTCAAGATTCAACACTGTCATTTTTTCCAGTCCTGGCACCGGTGTGCCTGCCAGGATTGGGCACTTTTTTATTCTGAGACTTGTGCACCCAGCTTTCTTTTTTATTTTTAACCTACTTCTATTCATGATATATGCTGTATAAAATACAGTGTTTGTATCAGTGTCACCTTGGTGAGATTTTGTAAAAACAGGGTCCTCCTCATGAATGTATTCACCAAGACTTGAGGATGAATTAAGTTCCAGCAATACTTCTCTCCTTTGCTTGCTGATTTTATCATCTCTCCATTCTCCTTTAAGATATCTATTCCTTGTGCTCCGATCACAACCTCTTGTTCTCATATATTACTTTCTTTTGTTCTTTCTTTTTATTTTGAGAGATGGTATCACATTTTGTTACTGATGTGGGCACAGAAAGGGCAAACCAAAGGCACATTCAATAATAGAACAGATATTTTAAGTGCTATGAAGATATCCCAGCCAAAAATAAAAGTGGAGAACCAGGTGATGTAATGCAGCAGTGCTAACCTTTGTGCCATTGTGCTAACCATGAGGCGGCTAAACTCAACAACATAGCTGCACTCAAAGCCTGAATCCTTAATTTGTATCATGCAATTGACTCTTACACCCTAACACCTAATGCAGGATTTCTTGGGGAATTTGTGCCTGACCTCCTACTTGATGCTGGCTTTTTACCAAAAAATATTTCATGCTTTCTGAATGTAGCAAATAATATAACTTATGTCCTAGCCAACAGTACACTCATTGTTTCCTAGAGCAGAGTCTTTCCTTTCTAAGTCCATCCATTTCTTTCTATCCCTGTATAGATACCCTCTGATCCAATGTATATGATCACAACCACTTTTTTATACTGTCCTGGGTCTACTTGAGGCCTCCTCCTATCAATTATCTCATTTTGCCAACATGCTGTCACTGCTTGCTCTCTTCTCTAACTCAGGTATTACCATGACACATATTTTACATAGACTTAGTCTCAAAAAGGAGGGGGGTGTCCAGCTGCTGGTAGTTAAAAAAAATACTATGCAGGAAACCAGTAGAATTTATTTTCTTTCAGTAAAGCAACATTTCCAAATTGTCCCTCTTCCAACGTTGTGTTAATCTTGAACTTGTCCTCAGAAACATTTCTTACAACTACTCCACCCTGCTTGTCACCCCCTCGCTAGTCAAATGCAACACTCTCCCTATGATCTACTGTAAGAAAGCCTAATTTGTGGCCTGTAATAACTCCTCTGCATTCAGGGTTACTAACCTTATTAATAATCACACATGGTATAGCTATCAAAATGTATAACTAAGGCTGCTGCCTACACCTTAGAATTGTACTTCCTCTTGGATAGCTGCATTAAGGCATCCATACCAATCTGGCATAAACACAATAGCAAGTTTAAACATAATCTCATATGGTGGATCTGCCACACAAAAAACTATAACAAAAAGAAAAAAAAACTCCTCACTATCACTAAAAATGACCTTGTCATCATTACAAATGATTCAAAATTGGAATGTAAGTCTGTCATACTTGGCATTAGGAAATGTAAGGCCAACTATTAATTTAAGTTTGAAACCATGAGGCCTTTTTTATTGGTATTAAGAAGCTTAGAAGTTACCACAAATTCTTTACTGAACATATCTCCATTGGCACATCTTTCTCTGACCTCAAAGACATTGTTAATATTGTTCGAGACTAATTGTCTTCCGTTTGTATTCCACCTCCCCTCCCTTCCGTCTGTCACCTCCATTCCCTCTCACCCAGCCTCCAAGATCAGTTTGGACCAATTTTTTAGCATGTTCCAAAATTAAAAATATTTCTTCTATGGGTAATGGCAGTATCCCTGGATATTTGCTAAGATGCAGAAAATCCCACATCCATTAACTCTAGAACCTGAGTCTGTCCACTGGTTGCATTCCAAAAGTGTGGTGAATGGTAGTTGTGATGCCTTTGCATAAAGATGAGCTCTTTACTGACCCTGGGAATTACTGGCTGTTTAGTCACATTAGTATTACATGCAAAGCTATGCAACTTATTATCTCTGAACTAATACATGGCGATATAGGTGACCTTATATCTCTCCTTGCACATCAATTTGGCTTTGTAAAAGGAAGATCATACTGCTCAATCTTAAGTTCTTTTAAAAGGTTACTGAGGCCATGTGTAAAGGTATGCAGTCCACTCTGCTTATATGGACCTTGCCTGTGTTTTTGACACTTATTATTGACAGCTTCTCCTAATTGAACATTACCCTACACCAGTATTGCTGAATTGGTAATTGACTATCTAACACAATCCATTCAATTAGGTTTGGGATATCAAATTTGGAAAAAAAAGGCACCAGTGGTATCACACATAGCTCTTTTCTTGGCCCCCTTCTCTTGATTAAAGGAACCATGACTATCTAAGTTTGCTGATAATTGCAAACAGGGGATAGTTTCTAAATTTCATTCTGGTACTCATATTCTTCAGCAAAGGCTGGAACAAATAAATATAAATAATTGGTGAATTAATCGTGGGATTACTTGTAACACCAAGAAACGCAGCATAGTTTGCTTTGATAATTTTTGCATCACTGCTGCTTACCGTAAAGATAACTTCCACTCAAATTTGATACAATATTGGGAACTTGGGTATGCATGTGGATAACTGACTCTCATTGCCCACCACACATCTGTGTGGTTAGAAAATCTTTCTACATTTTACTTCTTATCCTTTGTGGTATATGGTCAAGAAGTTGTTGTCTCACTTTATTTATTCTGTATTAGGTCTATCACTGAATATAATATGTCCCTTGGCATGCACTGCACTAAGCAACAAAACCAACTTGAGAAAGCTTGATGCTTTCTTACCAAACAGATCTCAGATGTTAGAACCTGTACCTAGTCTGATTCACATAAAGCCATGTGCTTCTACTTAGTGTCATACAGACTACTGAGAGGCGACTTCTGTTTAGCCTTCTAAGGCATGCATGTCCCAGTACCCTTTGAACTTATTCATCTTAGAACCAGTGGTAATGCAAACACCCATTCTAGAGGCCTGGACCAATACTACCACATCAGTGACACCAGATGGTGTGACAGGCACCTCCAACATATTCTCCATTTTTGGAATCAGATTATTTCATTAAAAGAAACTACCATGGTGAGATTTCTCACTGCAAATTAATGATGGCTTTCTGGAGATGTCTGGAAAAGACAAACTTCTTACTAGGACATCTGAAGTCTGTTCATCCACCCTTCACTCTATATATGGGTGTTTTGAAGGTATACAACCCCCTGTTGTTCAGTATCTAGGGTACACCCTTTCTTCTGGCAACTGAGATAGTGATGTTTTTGGACTAGTCTGGCAATAATATGACCATACCATTGTTACCATTACAAACTCACCTGCATTTGGCCATTTTCTCATGACTGGGCATGCTATGTGTTGTGTACATCAAAGTTCAGTTCCTGGTCTGTGATAAATTACAGACAACTATTTTATGGTTGGTTGGGTAGTACCAAGCTATTATGGCCTTGAGACTATAAAACAGTCATATCTGTAAGAGGAGGCCTTTGCAACTCCTTTATGATGTGTTAACCTACTTGCCTCTGAAGTACAACATGCAAAGTTGTATGGTGATAGGTCATACGTCTCCTCTGGGATGTGTCTCACCATGAATGTTTCTTGATCAACTGAAGAGATATATTAGGCATTTTTCTTTATGTTACTTGTAGTTTTACACCTTATATAACCAAGTTCTTCATTTCTCTGTTGGTATGTTGCATTTAAATCATTTTTGAATATATTACATTATTTTGAAAAATGTTGTAGCACAGTTATAATGCACGTTAAAAATTGTAAATTTGTAAATAGATAAGGCACGAAAAGGTGCAATACAAAATGTCCACTTCTGGAATGTTTAATGAAGGCCAATTAGATAATTGTGCTTGCTATTGTATCTGCAAGCTGGCTCAATGACTGTATCCTTTAGAATGCTTTTTTCTACAAATTGTATTTGTTATTTGTTAAGCACTTGTTCTGGTATTTGATTTATTTTCCTTTCCTTCTGTTACTGTTTCCCTCATGCTGTGGGTGGGTTGTTTTCTGTGACAATCAAGCCAGACACTCCCTTTTGCAGCAAGGACAACAAAATATACAAATGCGTAGTTTTAAGAGAGCTTAATGTTGCCTAAGAGTTTTCCATCCCTTAATCTCAGTATATTGCTTCTATCAGCAGTGCCCTTTTATTTTCCTCCTGCATTAGAAGTAGCTTACGTCAACATTTATACCATAGCTGATAAGATGCAAGCAAAATACTTTTTTATAAAAATACTGCTTATTATAGAACATTTCAAAAACAAGTAACAAAGGTCAGTATCTGCTAAATAGACTGTAAAAATCTTTACTAATCCATATCAAACATGTCCAATAAGATTAGAATAAAAAAAAAATCATACAGCAAGGAGTACAAATATTGAGTATCAAATGCTTATATAAGAGTCAAAATAGTAGCTACAGTAAACAGTAAGGCTAAACAGTCTCTTGTGAACATTTTTATTATTATTTATTTATTTACATTTGTTGATCGGGAATGTCCGACTGGACGCAGGTCCATTTTCAGCGGGGGCCAGGGGAGAAAGGCTCCACAAATTAAAATATTATAGACATAGTTACAGATGAAGAATCTTAGCAATTAAAATATTACAAACATAGTTACAGGTGAAGAACATAGTACACTCAGTAGATGACTAGCTTCTGTTCCATCCACGTTTACATTTCTTGACTATGCCCAGTCAAACTACAGCTGATTTTATAAAACATTCTAATTCCAATCCACATGAGATATTTTGCATTTATTTTCCTTTGACTCCTGTGCACCCTCAACTCTGTAATAGGTAATGACATTGCTTTCACTGAGAGGATTCCTCCTCCAAGTACAATTACCTTTCCAGGCTTTAGAGATTAAGTTCCTTATCCATCCTCCTAATAGTAGCATAATAATTTTCTCAGAAAATATCCACCTCATATCCTCCTCCCCCCCAGGTGAAATGGACCAAATTTCCAAATCCTTGGCACTTCCTTCCCAAATGTAACTTCACATTCATAAATAATGTCCTGTCAGTGATGATGAATAGACCTACAGTCCAAAAGCATGTGAATATTACCACATCCTTCCCTCTAAATCTCCAACAGCAGACCTCCTTTAAATCCCCTCTTTAGGAGAAATACTAACGGGTTCTGAACCAGTGATGTAACTTGCTCATATAATGGTCAAAAACCTTTTGGAACACCTTCAAATTAACAGTGATCCTAATACTATTAATCTTTTCTTCTCTACAAAGGCTAATATTCAGTGCACAATCACACTATCCCTTTGATTTAAACATCTCCTTCTTATATTTATTTTTAGCCATAATATTATATAAATAACTACAGGACACCATATTTTCTAACCTTTTGCCCATGGTAATGAATGTCCAAGCAATATCTCATGGCTTCTTGCCAACCATGAAACCCTCACTAACCAACCAATGTCTGACCACCTGTTTCAACTGCTCGAATTGCAACCATGTTCCCTCAGTCCTCAAAGCTTAGGAGTCCTCCTTCCAACTCCTACATCAAATCACCAACTCCCATAATTCCTTTCAGTTGCCAGTTTTTTTTTTCCATGAAATCATTCACCCTTGCAATTTGAACACCAAATTATTCCAAAATCTTACCTGCCATGCCCCTAGGATAGAGACTGTACTGACTTTTAATTCATGAATCAGTTCTGAAAAAACTAGATAAAACAAATTGGAAACATGGGGCTATCTTCCCCAATAGAATCTATCATAAAAGTGCAGTTTCTGCAGTTGCAGTCACACACAAACAAAAGTCAGGCATCCCTAATACCTCCCCCCATTCTGCAAACCTTTCCATTCCACACATTTATCGCATATGTTTCTTTATCCTATTTATTCATACCTTAACTCCATACATACAGGAAGATGACAACGTATATGCAATACCCTTGGAAGGATCATCATTTGAACTAAATTTATTTGACCAGATAATATAAATCTTTGGGTGACCAATTAGAAAACAGCTTTGAGTTTACCACATTAAGGTCACTATAATTCTCTACCAAAGCTTTCTGGTTGTTAAACACCCTTGACTCCTAGATACCTTTACTAGTCTTCTTTGAAACTCTGCAATCTTCGACTAAATGTGTTACTTCCCCTGCACTTACCTGCACTGTCTTAACCCAATTGTACTCCAGAACAGAAGCCTCTTTGAATTTTTCAAAAATGTCAATGATACCTAAAAGAATGAGATCTAGCCTATCCACGAGTAGCATAAATCATCTGCAAACAGTGTAAAGTGTTTCTACTTACAGGGGACTGGCAACATAAAAGTATGTATTTTCTGTGTTAAGGTCCCCATTGTTAAGATAGGGGACAGGGGATGATTTTGCCATGTCCCTCTAGTAATAGGGATGTCCAGGTTCAACCCTCCCATGTAAAGTTAATTGGACTTTGGAATTTATACCCAATGCAGAGAACCATCCCCGAAATGTATCAGCTACCCTTCCCTTCCAATACTTGAAATGCAAAAGGCCATTTGATTGAATCAAATGCCTTAATGCCTTCCTAATGCCAATATATATATATATATATATATATATATATATATATATATATATATAAATAAAGGTCTACTTCACATCACCTAAAACCCATTTTATTGATTTTCATTCCACTGAGACCAAATCACCTACTTTTAAAATAATGAAAACTCATTTGACTGAATTTCATTTCACTGAAAGCTTACAATGCTAAATTTCAAAAGACTAAACATTAAATCATAGACAAACACACTCACAACACTAATAACTACCTCTTTCCAGAACTTAAAAACTACTTACTTACTCTCTTAACAGAAACCAGACAATATAAAACCAAACTAAGTGGGGTGCTATGCCCCCCAACTATATATATACAAACTCCAGGATCGGACTACAGTGGGGAAAAGGGCATATAATTTTACTTGCCTTACAATACTCTACACGCTACCACTCCTGCTGGGAATGTGCAAAACATCTGGCATATTACTTTAGATACTTCCCATAAAAATGTAAAGAGACATACCCACATTTAAAAACACTACAGCACTACTTTCTACATGACTCTTGGTATTCTGACAGTCAGCACTGTAAATTACAGAAATTCTTTTTATCATAAACAAGTAACAGGTGAATTGAAACCCACATCATGTCTATGGCTTACAATTCAGTGAAATGATATTCAGTAAAATGAGTTTTCAGTATTTTGAAAATTAGGTGATTTGGTCTCGGTGAAATGAAACTCAATCAAATGTATTTTAGGTGATGTGAAGTAGACCCATATAGACATATATCTGCCCTATCCCATTTATGTAATTTCACCTGATAGACAGACTTTCTCACTAACCACCAATTACTCTTAGCAGTACATCCCTTAACAAATCCTTTCTGATCCCCACTTAATAATTCTGGCAGAAAAAAAAAATTATAAATGCTTGCCTGATACTGCTGCCAATATTTTTGCATCTGCATTTGCAGATGCATTTATAAGTAATATTGGCCTGTAATTATCTTTGTAGGTTCATAGGTTCATAGGAGGTTGCAAGGCTAGCAGTCATTGAGCCTTTACAAGCCTAGCCATGTTAATCCTAAGTATCCCCATTTGTTCCTTTTGGGTAGTTCAAAGAATGAATTTATGAACACAGTGGATCTGTGATCAATACCATCTACCCCTGTCCATGAGGGACATGGGTGCCACCCCAGGGGAGAATTTGTGGCCCCATTTAATTATCTAGCTTGCCATTGAATAGGATAAGTGAGGAACTCTGTTTTATATGAATAGGAAGTGCTGCGGTAGAGTTGTCACCTCACAGCAAGACATTGTCCCGTTCGATTCTCAGCTAGAGCGTCTTCTGTGTGGAGGCATACGTGAATGGGCGTGCCTTCATTGAAGGTTGTGTGTCAGGGCTGGTAACTCGGCACATAAAAATCTACTACCAAACATTAGCGGACCGGAGTTCCGCTGTGGCGACCCCTAACCGGGATAAGCCGAAAGACGCAACAACAACGTTCCAGAGAAGCGGCAATCTCTGGGAGACATATATGTCTCTCCAGCATGTTCTGTTAATGTTACAAGCTAGGTTGAGATCCCTAGAGTGAGTAACTCTTGTGTCATTTGACTTACTGGTGCGCAGTGTTTCCATTGGGGCAGGGTTGGAGATTATGGTATAGGCCAGGCACAAGTCACCTCTCAGCAGCCTATAAGATACAGAGTAAAGTGATAGGGTTTTCAGCCTATCCATGTAGGTCATGGTTTGGAGTCCTTGTATTTTCTTAGTGAGAAACCTATGAGGTCTCTTCAGCTGCTGCAAATGTCTGGTGAGGTACATGCAAAATGATGCATTATACTCTATTAGTGGTCTGATGAGGGTTGAGTACAGTGGAGCTATAACATCCCTTGACCTGGATGCTATGCCCTTACTTGTGAGGTGTGCTACATAGGCTTTTGTTACCACCGTGGAAACTTGGTGGTCAACGTTAAGTTTGCTCTCAACCCATGTTCCCAATTCTCACACCACATGGATGGAATTCAGGGTGGTGCCGTCAATATTGTAAGTTGTAGAGAATTCCATTTTGCCAAAGGGAGTAATAATGCATTCTTTGCATTTAGTTTTAGACCATGGCTTTGGCACCAATCAATTGTTTGTGCTAGCTTTTCTTCTAATATGTTGACATCATTAAGGGACTCAATAATTGCTTCCAGTTAGAAATCATCAGTGAACTTGATGAGCCAAAGAACATCTACTTTGGCCTGGACTTTTGATAAATAGATGCCAAACAGTAAGGGGTGTAGCACAGACCCCTCTGTTACTCCACTGGTAATGGAATGGGTTTACTTTTGGAGGTGGAGTCACCAGTCTTGACAGAGTATGTTCTGTCTGTGAGCCATTTGGCTATCCAATTAGTAACATAAGGGTTAATCCCTATCTGGGAGAGTTTCTCAATAATGCCAGAGTGGGGAATTGTGTTGAAAGCCTTGGCAAAGTCAAGGTAGGCTGTTTGCACTGTCTTACCTTCGTCCACAGTTTTGGAGACATTAAGCATGAGCTGCCCTTTACAAATTCAAACTAGGTTGGGTCCGTTTTTGGAGATAGCCTATGTCTTTGTTGATAAGATCCATGATAATTATTTCCATGGCCTTGCAGATAAGGTTGGTTAGACTTATGGGTCTGCAGCTCCCAGGGTCAGTTGATGCCCCCCCTTTGTACAGGAGGATTAGTATTGCTGTTCTGCATTCTGCAGAAACATAGCCAGTTCACAAGCTATGATAAAAGTGAACACCAAGTGATCTGTTAGGTCTTGTTTTAGATTGTTTAGTAAACAATTTGGGGCATTATCTGGTTCCTCTGAGGCTGTGATTTTGGCATTGGTGAGTGCAGAGATGACCTGACTAGGCAGAGAGCTGGTGTCAGGTATGCTTTGGAATATGGTAGGTGGGGATAGTGGGTGAAGTTTGCACTGAATCTGTCAGCTAACAGGTTGGTGATATCTTCCAGCATAGTATGAGGGATTCCATCTAAACTAGTTTGGCTCATAGCTAGGCATTACCTTTTAGACTTTGGACATAGTTAAAGAATGTTTTATGATTATCCTTGGCTAGAGATGTGATTTTAGTCGTAATTTGCTTTAGGAAACATTACAAGATTTCTGATTTTCTTGTTTAGGCTTTGGAGGGAACTCTTTCTATGCAGAGTGATATCCCTCTTACTTTTTGACAGGAGTTTCTTCCTCTTGTTATATAATCTCTTTATACTTGAAGTCAACCACAATGATTTGTTTCTGTGGGAAGACCTAGTTTTGGTCAGGTCAAGTACAGCAGAGTTGATCCAGTCACTTAAGTGTTTGTACTGGGCATTTGCTTATACTTCTGCATAGTGATCATTGATGACTGCAGTTGTGGGTGGTTTGAAGCCTGTTATATCATTGCTTAGTAGGATGTAGTTAACTTTGGTAAGTTTTTTTAGTTTTTGTTCCTGTGTCAGTGTCAGTTCCAGTAGGGATTTCAAACGAGACTGATTTGTGGTCTGACCTAACCATGGAGGTCATCACGCATGGGGAAGTACAGTGACCCTCTCCTGATTTTGGTGAGTACTATGTTGAAAATATTAGAGCCCCTAGTGGGGTTACAAACTATCTTTTCCAGAGAATTTGTATTAACAAAGAACAGGAAACTCTGGCTGAAATTGTTTTTGCTCGTGTATGTTCCCCAGTCTATGGAAGGATAGTTGAAGTCTCCCATGACTAAGGTGTTGGGTTGTATGGTGAGGAATTCCAGTAAATCAAGGTAGGTGGTATGCTTATCCTGGTTCATGTTGGGGCATCTATAGCTAACAATGATGTGGTATGGTACTTTGCAAATAGTTAATTGGATGTGGAGTAGGTTGAGAGACTCACACCGTTTGACTAGTCTTAAAGAGTATTTGGTTTTAATGAAGATGGATACACCTCCACCTTTGGTTCCTTCATGCTCATGTTGAGGTGTGAACATGTGGAAGCAATTGTAGCTTTGCACAGCCTGGGTGCTGTCAGTGGCCTTGAACAGTGTCTCAGTAACTGCACCAATGTCAGCAACCTCTAAGGTGAGGAGTGCTACAAGGGAGTGCAGTTTCGTGTTTAAACTACCAGCATTAAGCAGCATGACCCTGAATTTGTCTTGATTAGATTTTAAGTTGGAAAATTTGTTGTTTTGACGTTGCCTAAAAAAGGCACTATGGGGGATGCAAGGGCCTTTGGCAGTAACCAGAAGCCTAGTGGGTGGCAGGTGCAGACTGTCTCTAGCAAAACAGCAAGGTCTGCTTACCATACCCTCCCAGGCTGACATATACTGGATCCCCCAAGACTGACACCAGAAGTTGAGCAAATTGTTGAAGTCAATCATGTTTTGTTTATATTGTGGCATCATCCTGGGTGAGGGTAGGATACTGCTTAGGACTAGGACATACCTGTCTGGGACACATAAACAGGGAGTTCCATCACTTCTCACTTCATATAGTCCAGAGAGGTACATCTCAAGTCATTCACTCCAGTGATGCTTGTTGTTTAGTGACTTGAGTACATGCATGTTTTGTCGGATCCTGGCACCTGATAGGCAGCTGACCATGACTGGCATTAAAAAATCTCCTGGCCTTTAGGTTTCAGCACAGCAATGGCCCATGTAAATGATTTCAGTAGAACACTACATGTTCCTGAAGCATTTATATTACCCTATCGTACGATTTAAATAGTGAACGCTA
Organism: Protopterus annectens; assembly: GCF_019279795.1. Classification (NCBI taxonomy): domain Eukaryota; kingdom Metazoa; phylum Chordata; order Ceratodontiformes; family Protopteridae; genus Protopterus; species Protopterus annectens. Next base: position 255,635,050 of record NC_056738.1, read on the forward strand.
TTTCAACATACCTAAACTATTTAAACCACAAAATATCAAACATACAGAACAGCAAATGTTTTCCCAGGGAAAAAATTTGCTGTTCCGAAACACAAACATACAACACAAGCACACCAAAATAAATAAACCACACACATACACTTAACAAAACCATAATTCTAACCCTATACTGCTACCTATCCACTCACCTTAACCCAACCCTAGCCCAAAAGTCCCTAACTACCACACACTCACCTTACCCGCTCCCTAACCCTAAAGCCCCTAACTACCGCACACTCACCTTACCCACTCCCTAACCCTAAAGTCCCTAACTATCGCACACTCACCTTACCCGCTACCTAACCCTAATGTCCCTATTGGACACTCACCTTACCCCGATCCATTCCATCACTTACCTTAACCCATTTCGTAACCTCCACTCGCATACTTACCTTACCCCAGTCTGTAACCTTACCACCACAGTAGAGTAAATAGCGAAGCCATGGAATGGGCAATCGAAATCTTACCCTAGGTAAGATTTCGAAGTTCCATGGCTTCGCTATTTTGAGTTTTCGACAAAAACGGGTCGATATTATAGCATTCGAAGTTTAAAAACTTCAGCACTATAATATAAACCCATTCTTGAAACATTCCACAAAATTTTACTGGAAAGCCATTACTACCAGGGGATTTCTCTCTCCTTAGTAAATTAACATCCTCTCCAACCTCCCACCCTGAAATATTCCTATCCAGTACAAACCTTTCTTCTATACTCAAAGACTAAAGCAAGCAAAAAATGTAATTCAGTGTTCAAAGTTGTGCATATAATATTCAACTGAAAATAGTAAAGAAGATGGCAATATACTAAAGTTAATAAATATTTAAAAAAAAAGACAAATTTAGTATCTAAGTTTTCATGCCAAAGCACTTTTTCCAATATACAAAATCTAAAAAAAAATATATATAAGCAGGTATTAATTACCAGTCACTGTTCAAACAACCTATTTCTCCATAATGGTGCCATGCTCTTAGTCATTGTGTGTTAATTTTTTATATATCTTACAAAACACCAAGACCAAAACACCAAAAGTGCAAAATAACAAAACCCAAAACATCAAACTCATGCACATCAAAGTGAAAAGTGCAGAGAATCACAGACAAAAGCTTTTGCAGTGAGGCAAGGCTCCCTGCCCCCCTCCTCCTGCTAATTATATATATAAATTGCACTACAGCTAGGAATGGGCAAAACCTGAAACACAGCTATCCTGTGATCTTGCATGCTAGCTCACCTGCCTGGCTCATTGCTTGTTTCATTACTTTGCACTTTTGGCATTCTGGTCTCGATGTTTTGCAGTTCGGTGTTGTGTTTTTTTGTGATTTTGATAGGAAAAACACACACACACACACACACACACAGATATTCACACACACATTAGACAGTTTCCTAACTCTCATGGCAGTTCTGTGTTAATTTACTGGTCCTTATACTTTGATGTTTTATTATAGTTCTCTGTACTTAGTAGGGATGCTGTTTCCAGTAAGTGTTATCTGTCCTACAGCAAAATGCTCCCCTCATAGAAAAATATAATAAAAGGTCAGTGTATAAGGAGTAGTAGCACAAAATCAAGCAGATTATTTACATGAGCCAAACAGCCTGAAGAAGTGATTCCTTGCAAGGTTTATCCCTAGAACCATGTAGATGCAGAATACACAGATTTTGATGGGGAGAAAGGAAAAATGTGAACTTTTTATTTTAGATGATGAATGGTCTGATAGCAGGGAGAAGACAAATATTAATCCATGATGTTAGTCAACTCCATTGACTCAGAAATAACTAGGTATAATTGTGACGACCGTGCCCTGGCCCAGCAATCAAGGAGCCTCAATCCTCACCACTAACACCAGGGAGGTCGTCTCCTAGGAGAGAGGAAAGGATATCTAATACACACAGTAAAGTACAATTTCCTTTAAGTGCACACAGAGATCACAGTCAGTCTGGGGCTGGTTGCTCCCTTGCTCACCACTGGCACCACTATAGGGTCCAGATCTCAGCCTAACTGGGCAAGCTAAAACCTCCAGTACCCTCTCTGTCCAGTGCTTTGTGTCCCTGCCAAGTAGCTGACACACCACACGCACACACTTTGAGATAAGTATTTATACAACTTCACAGACACTCTTGGGAAAGGCTGACACAGATTTTCCAGCTGTGCCCCTTGACCCAGACCATACGGTAGTAATCCCTGCCACCACCCAGCTAATAATATCAGCTACTAAAAGGCCATGAAAAGGGTGTCCAATTATCACTGTGCAATATTATTATCCAATTGGTAATGTGACTATACAGTCTAAGGCTTATTGGAAGAGCTTAGACAGTAAACTCTATAAATATATAATGTACTCTAAAGCATACTTTAACTCCACATAAACCAGCCACAGGTAGAAGGTTTTAAAATATTTAATAATAAATAATTAAAACACAAGACAAAACTACTACACCACAGAGACATCTAAGAGTTTAGAGATCACACAGAAACTTAAAATAATACAGTAGGACAGGCCTGATTTCAAAGAAAAATACCTAATTAATCTTTGCTAGCTTTAACTATTCCTACAAGAAATCACAGTGCTAAAACTTACATGTGAGCTTAAGGCATAGTGCTGATGAGCTGAATATCAAGATCAAAATGCTCCCAGTCTCTTATGAGAAATAGTATTTAAACATTACTAACAAACATGTCTCTAAGGCCCTCCAAAATTACATAATTTTTGACACTTAGTCTGGAGTTCTCAGGCCACAAACTGCATTATTTAGCAATCTAACACGTGCTCAGAAACTTACAACAATATAAGTCATTTCATATGTATAGTCTAACAGAAACCAGACAAATAAAGCACATTCCACATCTAAATTCTGATCATAAACTTTAGCCTTAAAACAATGGGCATGAAACCTTCATCCAGATGCAAATTCTAACATGAAAGGGTCACAGCATGCTTTACTGGGCCAGTGGAGTGCAATGTTGTCACATATTTTGCAGATCCACATTTCACAGTATTCTTTTACATTCAAGAAAACATGCCTGTATTTTACATTTATTTACAAATGCCAGAATTATATATCAAATTCTATTTGACTAGGCTGGCAGCCTTCGCCCATCTCTCCCCTATCATCACAATAATATAAACATTAAGAGAAATTTAAAAGATTTTCCTGGTACAGAATGGGAAAATGTCCCATATTTGTTTTTAAAAGAAGCAGAACCTTGGAAAAAACAATGCAAAATGGTAAGGGAGATGTTATAAGCAAGGGAGAAATAAAAATTAATGGCAAGTATAATCAGTGGGCCAGATTTACGAAAGCTTGCACAGAGTGCAAGAAGAGTGTAGGAGCTCATGGAGGCAATATGTCTGCCGTGCGATCCAGGTACAGCCAGCAGCGGCGTGCACGAGAGCTGCTAAAGCTACTCTTGCACGGACAGCATCATGGTATGCAAATTACCTCATTTGCTGCTGAAAGCTATGCAAATAAGGTAAATTTGCAATCCAGGAAACACTAACCTGTCCGTGGAAGATTAGTGTTATCTGCAGAAATGTACTCCATTGGTAACAGAGTACCGTTCTGCAAATAGCTAAATGGAGCTATGACAGCTCCAAATAAAGGATGCATACAGTTGAGGAAGCATGCCAATGGCTAAATATAAGGCCATTGGCATTTATAAATGTTTAAAATTATTAAAATATAACTTTTTTTTCCCCGCTTGCCAATGTTTAAGCGTAGCGCAACACCACGCAAACGTGCGGCGCTTTAAAAAACAAGAAAATAATTTAAAAATAGCCAAAAATCACCATTTTCACTAAAAAGCTTATCCTGCCATGCAGGTGAATGGCAGGCTGAAGACAACATGGCCACTGAGTACTGGTTGCTAAGGGGGGGGGGGGAAGCTTAGTGTGAAAGATGCAACCATGCATTAGTAGGCAATCCTATGCAAATGAGGATAAGGATAGTGAATCCCAGTTTTCCCCAGCATGTGAGCCATGTCCCAAGAGTGTAAGTGTAGGAGTAGGTGAGTAGTAGAGTATAATATAGGTAACATCATGAGGGGGTGTGTCAGAAAGGCTGTAAGCTTATTGAAGTAAAGTGTCTTGTGTTTGCCCTGAGTTGCTCAGGATTGAAAGAGGAGTGTCTACAGTTGTCCTTTTTGAAAACCAGAAACCAAAGGTGCACACCGTTAAAATATCTGAAATTTCTTGCAAACATGCACACAGCGTGTGCGTGCGGTTGTGCGCGTGTGCACTCATTTGTGCGGTGCTGCCCCGGGCGGAAACAGAAAGGGAAAAGGAAGGAAAAGAAGTAGTAGGAAGTTAACCAAGGAGAAATATCAGAGCTGCCAGGTGAAATATATCAGAATCAGCCAATTACACAGGCAGCAGACTAGCCCAGCCCAGCACTTTAAACTCTACAAACAGCATTCTTCCCTGTTTTTTCCCAAGAACTCTGCAACACTGCAGTATACAAAGAGGGAAAGCTTAAAAACTTTGAAGTCAGACAAAATATTAGGGGCTGCTCTTGCTATCATAAACCAACATGTTCAAGGTGCTGAGGCTGATGATGTTGGGAATGCTGCTGAGCAACCCACAGTGAGGAGACGGAGAAGAGTGTACAGACCCAGGGTAACCTACCAGGGACTACATGAACTGAAGATAGTGGAGCGCTATAGGGTGGACAGAGACCTCCTGCAGCAAATTGTTGAGCTGTGCCGGACATGCCTCACACACAGAACCAACAGAGGGGAACCCATCCCAGTGAATACCAAGGTATGTGTTGGCCTAAGAATACTAACTACAGGTACCTTCCAAAGACCAATTGGTGATATGATGGATATTTCACAGGCATCAGCATCCAGGGTACTGCACCAGTTCCTGGATGCCATGTCAGCACGTGTCAGTGAGCACGTATATTTTCCCAATTCCCATGAGGCAATGGCCAGCAATATGCGTCTTTTCCACCAAATAGCAGAATAGCCTGAGGTAGTGGGTGCAATAGACTGCATGCACATACACATCAAAGCACCACCTGATGAGCAAGGTTAGGGTCTACATTTACCACAAGGGTTTCCCCTCCATCAACTGCCAGGTCGTGTGCGATGCCCAGGGCATAATAATGAATGTGTGTGCTGGCTGCCCTGGAAGCAATCATGACTCCCACATCTGGCATCTGACGCAGCTATGCCAGAGATTTGCCAGTGGGGACATCCCTGATGGTCACCTAGTGGGGGATGCTGGATGCGCACTGGAGCCGTGGCTGATGACACCCATCAAAAATGCACACACACCCGAACAAGAACACCATAATGAGACACACGCACAAACAAGAAACATAATTGAGCATGTGTTTGGGATGCTTAAGTCATGGTTCTGGTGCCTGGACACATCTGGTGGAGCCTTGCAGTACTCATCAACTACTTGTACCCAAATTGTCATGGTATGTGCCATGCTACACAATATGATCCTGCAGAAACAGCTGCAGCAGGAACAACATGGGGCAGGGCCAAACAACTCCCCACCATTGCCAAGGCCTGCACAGGAACAGCGTGACTTGGAGGAGGAACAACGTGAGCCTGTCCCAGTAGGCAGAAGGAGATGTGCCCAGTATGCCCTGGCCTTGGCAAAGAGGCAACGCATAGCACATACACTGACTCAGTAGGAACCCTGGAAATGACACCTCTCTCTGACTCGCACATACAGTAAAAGGGATGCCTAACTTGACACTACCTGTTTTCAAACATGTATAGGGAGTGTAATATGTGCATCTGACATAGGCAGCCCTGCTGCACCACCTGAAGCATGAGTCCCTATTTTAAGCAATATAAAGCACTGCTAAGCAAATTTTACCAGTATTGAGCATATTTAAATACAATTGTGCGTAGCTGCACACTGCGCTAACCAGTCCAATGTCGGGCAACGTTGGGCAATGTTGGGCAAAGTCGAGTAAAGTTGGGTAAACATGCTCACACCTGTTTTACTGTTCCTTAACTAGTCAGGTCTGCCCAGCAGGAAAATAAAAAGCAGTGACAGGGCTCGAACTCAGGATACTGTGCACTATAGTCACAGTACTGAACCACTAAGCCATGACAGCATTTCGCTGGCACAGACACAACTTAAGTCACTCACACATACCAGTTGGTGGGGTCACATACCTAACAGTCACAGCCAGCAGGTCAATTGTAGACAAACGCAAACACAAACAGATGCTGTATCATGCCCTCTGAAGAGGCATCTGAGTAACTTCCCCCCAGGCCTATGCATACAGATAACAGCAGGCCAGGCAGTGTGATGTGGGTTGGGTAGGCTATGAAGTCACAAGCTAATATGTGTGTAATTGGAAGCTAAGGTCTGTAGTACAGTGGTATGCCTCAAGCCAGTATGATAGGCAACAGTACAGACTGAAATGGAGTACCTGACATAGCAGTGCAGGACTAGCAAATGTGTATAAGTGTCAGGTGTACCCCTCATCCTATGTACACCCACAGTAACAATCAGGTGTGCCCCCCGGGTAGAAATGTACAAATAATAGCTGTGCCCCCTGTATGTAGAAATGTTGATAAGTCTATGCAAATTGACTCATGGAAGCCCTGCAAGCACAGCGTGCTTTCTGTTGCTGTACAACACAAAGGTGAGCCCTGAAGTAAAAAACAACTTTATTTTTCACACACATATAGTATATATGCCCATAGTTGGCATGCTCACACATTTAAACAAATTTAGACAATTTCAGTCAGCAACATACTGAAAGGTCATACTGGGCATGCTCACACACTTAAACAAATGAAGCAACAAATGAAGCAAATGTCAGTCAACAACATACTGAAAGGTCATACTGGGCATGCTCACACATGTAAACAAACGAAACAAATGTCAGTCAACAACATACTGAAAGGTCATACTGGGCATGCTCACACACTTAGGCCATGTCGGAGTACAGCAGTGGGCCACACATATCTGCCAGTTGCAGTTCTTACTTCAGACACTTGTCACTATTTACCAATCCTGCCTTGCGCACACAGTGATATTAAAACAGACCCATATAATATATTGGACCCCTGTCATAATCAAACTATGTACTACAAGTACTTAAGTTGTTCAAAGAAAGTGAAAATCCAAAGAAGATCAATAAATCTCCGATCAGTATCATCAAGAAACAATGAGCACTCCTAACATTATCCAAGTCATGTTCTGGCAAAAATATTGCCAAAGAGTCCATAGAGAACCATGAAACTTTCTTTTGCTATGTCATAAATATCAATGTAAACTCATATATGTTCTGAGTCAGTGCAAAGTGTAAATGAATACATGTACATGACTGACATTGCCAACATCTTGTCAGACATGTTCATACATATTTACCCCCCTTTCACTGACAAAAGGGCCCATTACCATACCTGGAGATTGTGAAAACTCAGAAATCACATATACAATGGTTAAACAGCTCTTTCCAAACCTAAAAACATGGCGCCTGTGGGATGATATGGTTTTCCTGGCTGTGTCATATGTGAAATCCAAAACAAACAGACCCTGCACCTGAACAGTCTGTTGAGACTCACCCTCTGTACAGGATATGAAACTGTTGAATGGGTTACAGCAATGTCTGGCACACTCCACAAGTGTTGGTGCACAACAGACCATGGGAACTATAGTCTTATAAGCCTAATAAGCCTGATCTGCAAGGCCACGGAGTCCATCATTATGGAACTCATAAATAGAGCTATTGGGAGCCTACAAACACCCAACCCTACCCATTTTGGTTTGGTCAGGGGCAGATCATGGTTCCTAAACCTGCTAGACAGTTTTCAAGGCAGTCACCCAGGACATACATCAATGAAATGAGCTTCACACGGCCTACATAGACCTTGAAAAGCCCTTTTACAACATCCCACACACATGTCGTATCCACAAAATCAACAACCTGTGCATAAACACGTATGTCATTTGATGGATTGCCAACTGGGGCACAGACAGATCCCACAAGGTAAGAATTGTGGTCTCCTGTTCAAGCTGGTAACAACTGCTGTCCCCCATGGCTCAGTCCTGGGACCCCTCCTGTCTGGTGTATACTTTTCAGAAATACAGTCAAACACATGAGGGCTATGTTTAGCAAAGTTTGTGGATGACTGCAAAAAGGTTGTCAAAATTGATGTTCGGGACAACAGAGACATCCTTAAAAAGGGTCCCAGTCAGACAGATGTGGTCTCAAAATTATGGCCTCGAGCTACAGTCATACAAATACCACATAGGTGCCAACACCCTAAATATGGAAATAATAATAAGGGATCTATGGACACATGTGGATAGTCATCTCTACTTCCAGAAACACATTCACAAAGTGGTTACAAAATCATGCTATGTGTTCCCACAAATTGCCAAGGTCTTTGCATGTAGGTCAAAGGAGGTTCCCTCTATTCATCAGTCATCAGACCCATCAGAGAGTATCACGGCCCACTTGCGATGAATCTGACTAGGCACCTTCAGCAGCTGGAAAGACCATTGAAGTACTTCAACAAGAGGATTACTGGCCTCAAACAGTTGCCCCATGCAACAAGACTGAATTTAACTCAATCTGTACTCTATTGCATACTGTCTACTCAGGCAATCTCTGCCCAACAGACAGGTCCATGTCCAATGCAGAACTGATGTACATGCACTATCTGAAGTAAACCCAAGCTCACTGTACCACATGCTCTAGGGATATCATCATCACAACAATAAATAGAACATGTTGGAGGGATACATTACTAACTAACAGACTTCCCTTGCTTTGGAACAGGATCCCAACCTACATTAAGCTGAGTCCCTAACTGACACTCTTCCAGAGGAGCCTTGATGAGTGTATGTGAAACTGAACTGTCAAACCATGGATCACTTCATCAGTTCTACTACACAGAGGCCTAGGGAACTAACCCCATGTGTGGTGATAGCTGCACACTCTGGCCATACTAATATATGCCTTCAGGCAGATAGCCTATTACCTACCTATGTGTATATATATATATATATATATATATATATATATATATATATATATATATATATATATGGGGAACACAGTATAATAAGCCAAAGATGGATGGGCAGAGATGTGTGTAAGAGGGTGACCATGACAGGTCATCCAGGACTGTCCCACCCAGCACACATCCCAATGGCACAAAAGACATGAGGTGCACATCTCACCCACTGTACATAACAGCCACCAGTATCTGTAAACATTACAGTGTATGTAGTCCATGTGCCTGCTGTACAACATGACTGCACAATGAAGTACACATCTACTATCTGTAGACATGTACCTGTCACATAGGTTCATAGTTATGTAGTAGACTATCTTCAAGAAGGCATATATTTGCCTAGGCAAGTTGTGCAGCTTTTACCACCCCATTGCGTAGTGTCCCAAGCCCTAGTTCTAATAGTTAGTACCCTAAGCCCCTTTCTAGTACAGCTGCTGATGTGATGCCTGGTGTGAATTGTCTGTTTCCCATCCACTCATCAATTTTCCTATTGAAGAGTGTCAGTGAGGGGCTCTGTCTGATGTACATTGGGACTCTGTTCCACAGTAAGGCAAGTGCCTGGGATGGTACTCTATCCCACCAGCATGTTGTATTCATTGTTGTGATGAGGTTCATATCCCTGGAGTGTGTAGTGTGACTCAATTTTGCTATCCGTAGATGGAGCATGTTCAACAGTTATGTGTTGGACATGGCTCTGTATGTTAGGCAGAGTGTGCCTCTGAGTAGGTGGTACGCAATGGAGAACAGATTTAGTTTGACCAGTTGTGTTGCATAACACAACTGTTTGAGGCCACTAATCCTCTTGGTGAGGTACCTCTGTGGTCTCCACAGCTGCTGGATATGCTTAGTTGAGTACATCCAAAATGGTGCATTGTACTCAATGATGGGTCTGATGACTTAAGAGTAGAGGGCCACCACTACCTCTTTTGATCCTGATGCAAACCCTTTGTTGATTAGGTGGGCACATAAGATTTCCCAATCACTTTGGCAACATGGTTGTCAAAGGAAAGATGACTATCTACTTGTGTCCCCAGATCCCTTATTACCTTGTCAGTTTTAAGGGGTAACAGCTATGTGGTAGTTTGAGGGTACTTTGTTTTCACTAAAGGGGATTACTATGCATTCTTCCACATTGAGCTTGAGGCCATGATTCTGACACCACACATCTGTTTCATAGAGTCCCTTCTGGAGAATATTTGTGTCATCCGGGGAATCTATTATGGCAAACACTTTACAGTTCCCAGCAAACTTAGACAACCACAACCCTCCTGTGTTGGCTTGTCCTTTTGAGAAGTCTATACCAAACAGGAGGTACCCCAGGACTGAACCTTGGGGGACACCAGTTGTTACAGGTGTAGAGTCTGACATGTAGCCAGCAACTCTTAATTTGTGGGATCTATCTGTGAGCCAGTTTGCAATTCATCTTGTGATGTATGGATTCATGCCCAGGTTGGTGAGTTCATCTATGATACCTGACTGGGGAATGGTGTCAAAGGCCTTAGTGAGGTATAGACAGGCTGTGTGGAGCTCATTTCAATCATCTGTAGCCTGGGTAACTGTCTCAAAGAAATCCATCCAGTTCAGGAGGTGTGATCTGCATTTGATGAAGCCATACTGGGTGTGCTCAACTGTGTGAAGGTTCCCAATGTCTTTATTGTTGACTTCCATTATGATTGGCTCCATTGCCTTGCAGATCAGACTCATCAGGTTCATAGAGCATGAATGCCAAGGGTCTTTTGTGGCCCCACCCCTGTGGAGTGGGAAGAACATTGCTGTGCAACATTCTATGGGTACATATCTTGTAGAGAGCATGTAGAGAGAGTTGTAGGTATCCTTGATGAATATGGATACATCCCCACCCTATGTGCTATGATCCAGGTTCTGATGCTGGAAGGTATGGAATGACTAGCCTCCTGGTATTGCTGGTGTGCTCTCTGGAGCCTTGAACTAGGTTTCTGTTACTGCACAGATATCAATATTCTCCATACTGAGAAATGCCTCGAGTGTGTGCATCTGGAGGCTGAGACTTCTGGCAATGAGTAGCATTTAGCTCACTTTGTGCTTAATTGTGTTGGTTATGGGGTTTGGTTTGTCCTGAGTGACTGGTGTTCCACACCTGAAGTCAATGCCTCGTTGGTCTGATCTGACCATAAGCTAATTACCCTACATATCCACATTCTGCCCCCAACCCTCATTAAGGAAACCATGTTAAAAAATATCTCCAAAGACAACTTCATGATTCTTAAGACAGAAGTGGTGAACTTCAGGACACCCATGCAGATGGACAATACAGTTATCACTACTGAATCCTACACAATTGCACTTTATAAGCACTTACATGAGTGCATGGATCTTGCTATCCCAAACAGAACCAAGATGCTATCCTCCAAGAAAAGGAAGCCAATCTGGTGGTCCCCTGCCATAAACAAACTGCACAACAGAAGGAAGAAACTGTTGCAAAAGAGGGTAAAACCCATGAGTGCAGGAGCTCCCTGGTCAGCCTCAGTAAAAAGCTGTGATCCCTGATAAAATCCTCCAAAGCTAGTTATGAAAACAAAATCGCCACTGATTCTAAAGACAACCACAAAGCATTCTATAGCTATGTCAAGAACTACAATGGCAACACTCAGATCTGCTCTGAGTTATAGCACAATGACACTAAATATACAGTTCCAACTGATATTATCAATGCCCTGGCAGATAGGATCAGTGCTAACTTTACCCTCCTCTCACCCATGAAAGAGCCCATCTCTATACCGGAAGAATGCAAAGTTGCTGTCATCACGGCTGCACAGGTAAAAACCACTCTCCAAAGCCAGGAACACAGCATCCATGGGACCACATAACATCCCAGGCTGCATTCTGCATGAACTACTGAACGAACTGGCACCACACCTAAGTACCATGTTCAATCATAGCCTCACCTCAGGCTTTGTGCCTGCTGAATGGCGCACAGCGATGGTTTTCCCACTACACAAGGGGGTGCCACCACAGACCCCAGGAACTAGTGCCCCATTAGCCTGGTCTGCAAGGCCATGGAACGTATCATCATGGAACTTATAAACAAAGACATTGGTAATCTCCAAACTCTGGACCACAACCATTTCGGGTTTGTAAAAGGCAGATCATGTCTCCTAAACCTGATAGACTTCTTCGAAACAGTCACCAAATCCATAGACAAGGGTTAGGTGGTTCACATAGCCTATCTAGATCTTGCTAAGGCGTTTGACACCATCCCCCACTCTGGAATTATAGATAAACTCACTAAACTAGGTATAAATCCCTATGTCACAAGATGGGTTGCCAACTGGCTCACTGTTAGAACCCTCACTGTGAAAGTAGCAGACTCCAAGACTGACTTCAGACCACATTGAGCTTGAGGCCATGATTCTGACACCACACATCTGTTTCATAGAGTCCCTTCTGGAGAATATTTGTGTCATCCGGGGAATCTATTATGGCAAACACTTTACAGTTCCCTGGTGTCAAAGCAATGGCCTCAAACTCGATGCCAAAAAGTGCATTGTCATCCCCTTTGGTAAAAACTATGTACCCATGAACTACAACATAGCCGGTAGTATACTTAACACTGAAAGTGTGATAAGAGACCTTGGGACACAGTTGGTCAGTAGACTCTCCTTTGATAATCACATCACCACAGTAGTCAGGAAATCCTTCTACGTGGCACACCTCATCACAAAAGGTTTCTCATGCAGAAAAAAAGAGGTCATTGTTCCCCTCTACTCATCACTCATTAGATCCATTATAGAGTACAACGCCCCTTTTGGTATGTACCTCACAAGACATCTACAACAACTGGAAAGCCTGCAGAAATACCTCACAAAGAGGATTAGCAGCCTCAAATATATGCCCTACACAGACCGTCTCAAAACATTCCAGCTTTACTCTGTCGCATATCGCCTACTCAGAGGTGATCTCTGCCTAACATAGAAAGCTATGTCAAACACAGAGCTGTTGGACATGCTCCACTTAAAGAAATCCCAATCTCTCCGAAATTTGGACCCAAAACCTGGACCGAAATACAAAAGGAGGGGGTGTATCCATTTTCATAAAGGATACCCACACCTCCAGGTTAGTGGCACAGCGTGAGGCCTCGGAGACCATCCAAGTGCAACTAACAGTGGGCAAAGCTGCTTATCAGATCATAGCCTGCTACAGATTACCTACCTTGTCTCAGGACCCTCACTCAGCATTCCTGAGAACACTGGAAAATATAAAGGTCCTACCAAACACCATGATATTAGGAGATTTCAACTACCCAAGCATTGACTGGGAGAATTACTCAAGTACAAACTCCTTTGCCCAATGCTTCCTAGAGTTTATAAACACAAATGCCCTGGAACAGCTGGTCACCATGCCCACTAGAGGTGACAACATACTGGACCTGATCATCACCAACATGGGGGATCAGTGTTCCACACCAGAGGTAAACCCCCTCGCTAGTAAGATCAGATCATAAAGTAATCACACTGGACATCCACATCCCGACCCCACCCCCAGTCAAGTAAACCACTGTGAAAAACTTTTCAAAAGCAAACTTCACACTTCTCAAGACCGAAGTGGAAACTTTCAAAGCCCTGTTGCTACAGGATAATACTATCCAATCCACAGAATCCTTTACAAGTGCATTATATGAGCATTTACAGGGATGCATGGATCGAGCCATCCCAAATAAAACCAAGACTCACTCCTCCAAAAAGAGGAAACCCATCTGGTGGTCCTTGGCCATAAATAAGCTATACAACAGAAGGAGGAAACTACTACATGATAGAGCAAAATTCCAAAAAGGAAAGGTATCACTGATCATTATTAGCAAGAAACTATGATCGCTCATAAAATCATCCAAGGCCAGTTTCTAAAGAAAAATTGCCAAGGAATCTAAAGATAACCACAAAGCCTTCTTTAGCTATATCAAACATTTAGGTGGCAACTCTTAGATATGCTTTGAGCTACTGCAAAATGGCAGAAAATACACTGAACCAACTGACATTGCCAACATCCTGGCAGACAAGTTTAGTCCAAACTTCACCCCCTCACCCCCAAAAGGGCCTGTGTCCATCCCAGAAGAATGCAGAGCCTCAGACATCATGGACATGCAGGTAAAAACAGCCCTCTCCAAAGCTAAGAACACAGCATCAATGGGACCGGATGGTGCCCCAGGCTGCATCTTACACGAGCTCCAAAAGGAAGTAAACCCTCACCTAGATTCACTGTTCAGACTCAGCCTTACCACAGGCTATGTACCCAAAGAATGGCGTACAGCAACAGTCATCCTGCTCCACAAAGGTGGTGCCACAACAGAACCTGGAAACTATTGCCCTATAAGCCTGACCAACCTGGTCTGCAAAGCTATGGAGCGAATTATCATGGAACTCATAAACAGAGACATTGGGAACCTCCAGACACTGGACCCTACCCATTTCGGCTTTGTTAAAGGCAGATCCTGCCTCCTAAACCTAGTTGACTTCTTTGAAACAGTTACCAAGGCCATAGATGAAGGGAAGGTAGTCCACGCAGCCTACCTGGACCTCACTAAGGTTTTCGACACCATTCCCCACTCTGGCATCATAGACAAGTTTACCAGCTTGAACATTAACCCCTATGTCACAAGATTGGTGGCCAACTGGCTCATGGATAGAACACACATGGTCAGAGTTGCAGGTGCCAAGTCTGACTCTAAACCAGTCACAAGTGGTATCCCACAGGTCTCGGTCCTGGGACCCCTCATGTTCAGTATATACCTCTCTGAGGTAGAGGCAAGCACGGGAGGACTATGGCTGACCAAGTTCGCAGATGACTGCAAACTGGGGGTCATAATCAACTCTTCAGCTGACACAGACATCCTCCAGAAGGGTCTTACAGAGACAGATACCTGGTGTCAAAACCATGGCCTCAAGCTGAATGCCAAAAAATGCATAGTCGTCCCCTTTGGAAAAAACATAGTACCCACGAATTACCACATAGGTGATAATCCACTAGGTATGGAAAATGTAATTAGGGACCTGGGGACCCAGGTAGATAGTAACCTCTCCTTTGATAATCACATTGCCAAAGTGGTTAGATATTCCTTCTATGTAGCCCACCTAATCATGAAAGGATTCACCTCTAGATCAAGAGAGTTCATTGTGCCCCTCTACTCATCACTCATTAGGCTCATAATAGAGTACAATGCCCCATTTGGTACGTACCTTAATTGGCACATGCAAAAGCTGGTAAGACCACAGAAGTACCTCACCAAGAGGATCATCTGCTTCAAAGAGATGCCCTATGCACTCGACTAAAAAACTCCATCTCTACTCGGTTGCTTACTGCCTGCTGAGAGGTAATCTATGCCTGACGTATAAGGCCATGTCCAACCCGGAATTAATGGACATGCTCCACCTCAAGAAAAACAAATCTCTTAGAACCACATGCTACAGTGAATTAAACCTCAGCAAAGCAATAAACAGGACATGCTGGAGGGATAGATTCCTGTCCCAGAGACTTTCCTCGCTCTGGAATAGAATCCCAGTTGATGTTAGGCAGAGCCCCTCGCAGACTCTCTTCAAGAGGAATTTTGACGAGTGGATGGGAAATTGTAAATTTACCCCTGAGATCACTTCAGTGGCCCTGCTAGACAGAGGCCCAGGAAACTAATTTAAAAGGGAGGTGAAAGCCAACACATTCTGGCAAGGCTTATAAATGCCCTTGGGCAGATAGCCTAGTACCTACCTATGAACCTATTAACCTACACACTCTAGGGACCTAATCCTTGTCACTACAATAAACAGAACATGCTGGAGGGATAGATTCCTGTCCCAGAGACTTCACATACTCCAGAATAAACTACCTATCTATATCAAACAAAGTCCTCATTAGCACTCTTCAAGAAAAATCTTGATGATTGGATGGGAAATAGGAAATTCACCCTGGGGATCACTTCTGTGTCTCTGCTCTACAGTGGCACAGGAAAATACATTTCTTGGGTGGCAAAAGCCAGAGTACATTTTTGGCTGGGCTTATATAGGCCCCAGGGCCAATAGCCTACTACCTACCTATGAACCTATGAACCTTTGAGCCTTGCCTAAAAAAGGTAATATGGGGACAGCAAGAGCCTTGGCCAGTATTCAGAAGCATAGGGGTGATAGGTGCAAACCATCTGTAGTGAAGCAACAAGGCTTGTCTATCATGTCATCACAGGTAGACAGACACTGGATCCCCTTTGAATGACACCAGAAGCTCAGCCAATTGTTGAAGTTTGTTATCTTTCTGTTATATTGCAGTATCATGTAGGTGAAGGTAAGATGCTACTCAAGATTTGACCCTGTATGGGCCAGCATGTGGTGCATCAACCCATATATGATATGGTCATGGCCCATGCATACAATACACTCACAATACACCTAGTATGATAAGCCTGCTGAAGTTAGCAAATGTGAAAAAAACATTTGTGCAAACTGTCAGCAAGTAATGTCTGTATTGCACCCTGTAACTCCATATTGCTTGCTGAAGTGTAAAGACGTACTTAGTTCGGATTAAGAACACCGCATTTGCCAACTGTGTGTGTGTGTGTGTGTGTGTGTGTGTGTGTGTGTGTGTGTGTGTGTGTGTGTGTGTGTGTGTGTGTGTGTGTGTGTGTGTGTGTGTGTGTGTGTGTGTGTGTGTGTGTGTGTGTGTGTGTGTGTGTGTGTCTGTCCCTGGGGAGAGAGCAACCTTTTTGGAGACTACTCACACCCCTTAAAAGTGGTATACTCATCTTTGTTGTCTCATGATGTCACCATCCTACAAATATACCTGTGGAAAGAAGAAATTCCAATAATGTGTATAGCGCATTGTATAAATGTGGACTGCTGTAGTATCATAATGTAGTTAGGTAGGGTTTTGAATCCTGCACTTGCCAAGTGTGTGTGCCTCCCTGGGGAAAAGTAACCTTTTTGGAGACTACTCACACACTTTGAAAGTTGTATACTCATCTTTGTCAAGTCTGATGATGTCACCATCCTAAAAATATGCCTGTCGAAAAGTGGCATTCCAGTAATGTGTGTAGCATGCCGTGTAAATGTGTACTGCTGTAGTATCATAATGTAGTTTGAATTTTTTATTTTTTTTTATTTTACATTTGTTGATCAGGAATGTCCGACTAGGTTCCACAGAGCCTGTTTTCAGCAGCAGCCCAGGGAGAAATGCTCCAGATGCATGTCTTTGGAATGTGGGAGGAAACTGGAGTACCCGGAGGAAACCCACGTGAACACAGGGAGAACATGCAAACTCCACACAGAAGGCACCCCAGCCGAGAATCGAACCGGAGAACCTCTTGCTGTGAGGTGACAATGTTAACCACTGCACCAGTGTGCCACCCATTTGATAGGGGTTTGAATCCTGCACTTGCCAACTGTAAGGGTGTATGTGTCTCCCAGGGGAGGAGCTACCTTTTTGGAGACTACTCACACACCTTAAAAGTGGTATACTCATCTTTGTCAAGTCTGATGATGTCACCATCCTACAAATATACCTGTGGAAAGGTGAAATCCCAATAATGTGTATAGCATGTCATGTAAATGTGTACTGCTGTAGTATCATAAAGTAGGGCTTTTAATCCTACACTTGCCAACTGTGCATGTGTGTGTCTCCCTGGGGAGGAGCAACCTTTTTGGAGACTACTCACACACCTTAAAAGTGGTATACTCATCTTTGTCAAGTCTGATGATGTCACCATCCTACAATGGAAATCCCAGTAATGTATATAGTATGTCGTGTAAATGCATACTGCTGTAGTATCATAATATAGTTAGGTAGAAGGCTGAGTCCTGCACTTGCCAACTGTGTGTGTGTCTCCCTGAGAAGGTGCAACCTTTTTGGAGATTACTCACACCCCTTAAAAGTGGTATATTCATCTTTGTCAAGTCTCATGATATTACCATCCTACAAATATACCTGTGGAAAAATGAAGTCCCAGTAATGTGTATAGCACGTCGTATAAATGCATACTGCTGTCGTATCATAATGTAGTTAGGGAGGGGTTTAAATCCTGCACTTGCCACCTGTGTATCCCCCTTGGAAAGAGCAACTTTTTTGGAGGCTACTCACACCCCTTAAAAGTAGTATACTTATCTTTGTCAAGTCTCATGATGTCACCATCCTACAAATATACCTGTGGAAAGGTGCAATCTCAATAATGTGTGTAGCGTATCATGTAAGTGCATACTGCTGTAATATCACAATGTAGTTAAGAAAGAGTTTGAATCTTGCACTTGCTGACTCCAGGTGTGTGACACTGTTGGCCAATGTGGAGTGTGGTTTGATTTTTCTAGTGTATGACATATCACAATAACAACTGTATGTGCATTACACATGTAAGGTAGCTGTGGGGCAAATCCATATACATACATGTGACCGCAAGTATTTCATAGGTGGGTACTCTGCTTTCTCCATGAATGCATCTGTTATCTTTGCCAGACCGTGCTGGTGCTTTCCAGACCTTAGGTCACTTCTGTATGCTTGTGACAAGCTTAGCCACTGCAGTGATCCCTGGGCTATGTCTTCTGTTTCACATCCACTCATCACGGTTTCTATTGAAGAGTGTGAGTAAGGGTTTATGCTTGAGGTATACTTGAAACCTGTTCCAAAGCAAGCAAAGTCTGGCAAAGATGACTAATCATTATAGGTGTGCAATAACCTCTGTGGATCTGCATGCAAACCCTTTATTGCTTATGTGCTCCACAGAGGGATTTCCAAAACCCTTTGGTAATGTGATTATCAAAGGAGAAATGACTTAACACATGGCTCTATGTATACATTAGTACCTGTTCCACATTTTGGGGGCTACTTCCTATGTGGTACTCTGGGGATACTTTGTTTTCTAAAAGTGGATAACTATGCTTTTTTTGGCTTATAGCTTTACAGCATGAGGTTGACAACGGGTATCTGTCTGTATGATACCCTTTTGGAGGATGTGTGTGTCATCTGGAGAATAAAGTATAGCCCACAGTATGCATTGTCATCAAACGTGGGCAGACATATCGCTACTGTGTTTGCTTGTACCTAAGAATGCTATATGCCAAACAGGAGTGGTCCCAGGACTGAGTGCAGGTGAATACCACTTGTTACTGACATAGAATAGTACATGGAGGCTGCAAATGTTACTGTGTGTCCTACATCTGTGCGTCAGTTGTCAGGCCATCATCTAACAATCTTTTATGGTCAGTCTGTTGAGGTTATGTATAATACCAGTATGTGGGATGGGTAAGCTTGGCTGTATTGACCTCCCCTCCATCACCTATAGCCTTGTTGACTGGCTTGAAGTCTACTAGGTGTAGGAGCCATGATCTGGCCATTAGAGAACCTAAGTGTGCATGGTGCAGTGTTTTCAGGTTCATAATGTATCTTTTAATGAGTTCCATAATGCTGTGCTCCATAGCCTTCCAGATAACATTGGTCTGGCTTATAGGGTGAGAGTTTCCAGGACCTGTTGTAGTTTTACCTTTAATCAATTTATGTTAACATTTGCACTGTGTGCAATGAGGGAGGACAGGTTTAAGAATAAGTATATTAGAGGGTCAGGCCAGGTTTGAAGGTTAGTAGACCATGCCAGATGGGCAGGATTAAGTTGGTTTGTACATGTGCTGAGGAGGGATGCAGAGTATATTGTGAAATAGATGCTAAGGATGAAGCCGCCAGGTAACAGGAAAAGAGGAATGCCTAAGATGAGGTTTATGGCTGTGGTGAGAGAGGACATGCAGGTGGATGGTGTGACAGCGCAAGATGCAGAGGCCAGGAAGAAATTATGTACTGTGGTGACCTCTAATGGGAGCATCCGAAAGGAGAAGAAGAAGAAGACGTTGTAGCTCAACCCTTGTGGACTGTGAACACCATTACCGTGTGTCATTCCACAAGTATGTAACCTATATAGAGGCTCCATCTGGACAGAGCATTTAGGTGAGTGGTGACTTCATATGTCAGCTTGTGTATGACACAGCCAGGAACACTGTCCAGTACTATTGCCACTGTGGTGTGTACTTTGTTAAAGAGATGTTTTAACTAGAGTGTCTGTGAATCATCAGGTTTTACATTTTTCAGATCTGGAAATGTGGCCCTTGTGTAATGACAGGATGGTGAAATCCGCATTCAAACTGTCTGACAAGGAATTGGTAATGTCAGTCAGATAAGTGTACTTTGCGACCATTTACATTAACTGTGACCCAATCTGAGATTTCCCCTTTAGATTATGAATAACACTGAAGAAAGCTTTAGTGTTGTCTTTGGAATCCTTGCCATTTTGTATTTTGAAGCTTGCCTTGTATGTGTATTGAGGGATTGTATTTTCCCAGTTATACTGACCAGAGAGGTTATCCCTTCTTGGTATGTAACTCTTTTTTGGTACAACTTCACACCTTCTATTATATATTTAGTTTATGGCAGGGGTCTATGAGACGAATGCACTTTTACTGTATAAGTGAGAATTTCTTGTGTTTGTGATAGCACGGTCCATGCAACCCTGTAGGTGAACAGTGTGCATTAATAAAAGATTATGCAGCTGGGACAGTGTTAACCTTAGTAATGCAAACCAATGACAGATAGCAACAACAGCATCACCCACAACACAGTGTCAACCCATGTCATACACACAGATGTGTACTCAAGTTCCAAAATGTGTGTAGTACAATGCATACTGGCCACCAATAGAAAGTATGGAGTGTTAACACTGGCCAATACAGGGCATGTCACCCTGCCCATGTGTCCAATATGCACGTATATGCAGACCGTGCACCTCCATCATGTTCATAAATGTACACCTGCAAACCTGTGCTGCACACAGCCAACACTTACTGTCCACTGTATAACATATGCTGACACAACTACACACATCAGTGGCACATGGGCAAACAAAACACAATTGGAATAAACACTGGTGGAAACAATACAACATTGCTAATTACAGCTTTAATGCATCATGCCTGCTCAGCTACACCTTCAAGGATATCATTACACTTTACTGCTGACAACATGCTACACATTCAGTCATTGCTATTCTTTATTAATGTCACCCTGTGCATCAGCACCATGTTAGCCTGTTCCTGCATCAATGTTACAGATGACAGGAGGTGGCACAGGTTTCATCATATGCACAGGGTGTGTTGTTGGTTTGCCAGAGGCCTACACTGAGCCATACAATTGACATGTGTGTGTGAGTGTGTGTGTGTGAGGGCCATGAGTACTGTTATGGGCCATTGTTGATGTAATGTTTGCGGATATGTGTTTGCCCTAGGTTTCTGGTTTATGTGTGTGTGTCTGCATGCACACAGTTCCACCATTTGGCTGCCATATATGAGGATCTGTGAGACAACTACAGACTGTACCTGGCAGGCTTTACAGATCACCATCTCTGGCCATGGATATGGAACCTGTGCCTGGCAGGGGTGCTACAGACAGTATCAGGTACTAATCCAGACTGGGTACTATCCAGAGAGGTTGACATATGTCCACTGGAGCCAGGTCCCTGCTGGGACTGGCCAAAGCCACGTGCACATGGTCTTCTAGGATGGTCTATGGACAACCCCCCCAACATTGCTGGGGCTGGTACTGGCACTACGGAAGGGGCCGTGACTTGCTGGACGTCCACGGCAACCTCCAGATGCTGATGTTGCTGGCATACATCCATGTCAACATCTCAACCATCCTGCACTGTCCTGACACATGGGCATGAGATTGTGGAGGACATCCAATGTCTCACCCCAATGTCTATCAATGACCTCAGTGTAATTACATATGGCACCTGCTAGGTCACGGATACTGTCATTTACAGAGGTGTTAAGAGCCCTCTGTGCCCTTAGTCCCTGTCTGGTGTACCGCTCCATTCATGTCTGTGCCTCCATGACAGCCTGGAACATGCGTGTGGTAGAAAGAGGTGTGGCACGTCTGCCAGGGGCATGATGACCAGCAGTGCTCTGATGAGAACCCCTGGGCATCTGCTTATGTGGTACCATTCCAGACATCTGGCTATGGCTGCTGTGTCCTGATACATGTGCCATAGATACCACACTGTTCTGGCCAGTGCCAACCATACACTGTCCCTCAGCTAAGGGCAATGGTGATGATGGATGTACAGGCAGTATGACTGTGTGCATGGATGGTGTGGAGACTTGTGCATTGTCAATTGGTGGCCCAACAACAGACCCTGACAAACCTGCCTGTGCCTCAACACACCTATCCTCATGTTCACGGTCTGTCTCTGCTATACTGAACCAACCCCACCTCGGCACCTGTGAGAGAAAAACAGGAATCACACTTTAAGACCTGAACTGATGTCAGACCACATGCGCACATGCACACATGCACACATGCACACATGCACACATGCACATATGCGCACATGCACACATGCACACATGCACACATGTGCACATGCATACATGCACACATGCACACACACAAAAATACACTCCTCGCTAAAGCAGAGACACACAACACCAGCAATCTCAGAACATACACAATAGCAGGTGATGGTGGGGTACAGTATCACAAGCAAAACAGTCATATCACACATGTCAGCATGCAGGACATGTGTTGCTCAACAGCATGCAGTGCAAGTGTAGACAGTCCTTGTTACTAATAGTATACATGGCTTTGATGCATGTGTTTTGTTATTAGGTGATGGGCCTCCCCCTGGAACACAATGCATACATGGACACAACATTGCTGTGCAGATATTTAAAACTCTGTAATGTACTGTGCACCATAACAAACAGGTGTACATACAATGGCTGGATGTGTATCTGTGTGTCAGACAGATATCCAATGCTGATTACAGCCTCTGTGTCTTTAGCAAATAATTGTAGACACATTTTTAGCACATGTATGATGAGTATTCACACAACAGCATGGATAATTGATGGAATACCAT
The DNA here is from genome assembly GCF_019279795.1 of Protopterus annectens. NCBI lineage: Eukaryota > Metazoa > Chordata > Ceratodontiformes > Protopteridae > Protopterus > Protopterus annectens. Next base: position 255,657,988 of record NC_056738.1, read on the forward strand.
TCGGCCACATACCCAATGTACGGTACTTATGGTGAGTGTAGATCATATTGTGGACAAGCCAGTGTCATCCATGACATAGCATGCTAAAACGCCACTGCATATTTAAACACTACACATACCCAATGTGTGTCATATGACCTAGCCACTCAATAGCATCTCAAGACATATATGTGTCAGTTGTGCAAATGGTGATTGGTATGCATATTGCTTAGAGGTGCATATGTGTGCACACACGCAACATTAAGGTGTATAGAAAGGTGTATAGCAATGAAAGCTATGTGTAGTACTGTGGTTAAAATAACTGGATGGGGTATAGTACCATAGGCCATCATCATGAAGCATCATGTGGTCACTCAAGGCTACAAATGTTTCCCAAACCAGCACTAATCATGCTGTACCGGAACTGTACTACCTTGGCTACATTCACCATTTCACAATCAGTTGTTACATGAGTTTGTAAGCAGGCCAATAAGGAGTATTCCCTGACATGAATGTGTAGTGTGTTGCAGGGTGTTTAAATGCCCCATTATAGGCCTCTACCCCTCAGGTATATTATGTGTAATGTGTGGATGAGATTTTGGATACTGGAGTGTGTCTTTACAGAGGGTTTGGGAATCCTTTATGTGTAGCATGTTATAATGCTCTGTGTATGACATAGATGTGTATGTTATGTGCTTGTAAGTATCAACTGTGCCTTTCCAATGGTCACTACAGTCTAACCACATTTGTTTGAGATGGTCTGGGTATTGCATGTGTTTGAGGCAGCTAATCACATTAGTGAGATGTGCATCTGTCCGCTGCCTTGATGTCACCCCAGAGTGACCTACTTAGAGATGAGACAATTTGTCAGTGGCCACAACTGTGGCATTGCTACTGTGTGTTTGCAATCTTCCAGTACAACAACAGTTTACATTCACAGGGCTACAGATTATCTTCCAAATGATCAGTATTGCACAACAACATGCTCCACATCTTTTACCGACAAACTCCACATCTCACATATGCATGATCTACCAATACAGATAATAGTAGTCTACAAATATGCCATGTTACCTGCATGCTCCATGCGTGCTTGCTGGATGGCTCCAACCTTCATCATGGTGTATGTCTGCTGCTGTTGTTGTTGGGCAGGTGCCATCAGGCTCAGGAGCAGCTCCTCCACTCTGGTGAAGGGGGGATGGATATTAACACCACCTCCTGTTGCAAGCTGTTGTCTCCGCACATCAGCAGCTCATTGACGGACATGTCTGAGAAGATCACTGCAGTGGTGGCATACCTACTCACATGTCCGGTTATGCAGGCCTACTTCATTTACCCTGGGGACAAAATCTTGCCACATTGCAGTACGCTCCTGCTGGTCCTGGCTGGTTCATGAGAACATGAGACTGTAGTGCTGAATCATACTGGTAGTAATTATGTCATCTTCAGCACTACTGTAACTGGGGTTCCAGCAATGCGCCATGATCCCTGGAAGACATAAATACAAAAATATGTCTGAGCAAGTCATATGGCACATTTATCATTATACAGTACAGATATCACTGAACTGTCATATATAGCCACCTATTAGCTAACCGAGAGTGAAACACTGTAACTGCCACTTATCACTGCTCACCCCACAACTGCTTGGAAGTGCCCGGCTCACTCTCAGTCTAATGAACCATGTTCTGCACAGCAACAAAATAAAATCACTATATAAGACTATACACACTGTATGCAACACGATGCACCTCCTAGCCACAGCAGATATACATCAAGCTGATGTGTAAAGAAATATATCATCCATCACAATTAGTGTAAGGTCCAGTAAATGTATTACTATTATACCACACAACTTGTTAATGGCAAACCTGTGTCCAAAATATGTGCACAATTGGGAATATAGGTCACATACTGCTGTAGTGCACTATGAATGTTGCTAGATATGCATTTATATGTTTTACCACCCATATGTCAAAGGACATGTTACAGACATACCCACACACACATCAGACATAATTACAGGACACAAAGGTATGACAACCTAGATAAGCTTTCAGTGTGTACTAGACAGTACTGTGTGTCAGTACTTACACAACCTTAATCTTGAGAAATGTAATCTGTGATGAATACAGGGACCACACAAAACAGTGGATGCAAGCAATGTGGACATACAACATACTTTGCTGTACAGGCCCAGAGTTTCAAGTAGTACTACAGTACACACAGGATTTGGATTCAACATCAGTACCAATCAATAATCATAGATGCAGTGCTTTAGCCTTCAATGACACACCCTAGTTAAAACCAAGGGACTTAATCACACTGAATGCAATAGCACTTTTTCTGCCTAGCAACAGAATACACAGGTTTTGCTAGGATCAAAGCAAGGACCCATAATACCATGACATAAACCGTTTCCCACTAAGCTATCCCACAGATACATATCTTTGACATATTCATAAACACAATGACCATCACAGTCAGTTAACAGTACAGAGAGTCTATTGCAACAAGTAGATGTAGGTGTGTATAAGTGTATATATAACTATATATATATATATATATATATATATATATATATATATATATATATATATATATATATATATTTATATATATACATATACACACATCCATTGGTGTACATATACATATATATGTATTCACATATACATTTCACCTTTCATAGTGAGAATATCAATTATACAAAGGATGTGAGGTGTACAGTAATGTAATACAATCGCACAGTCTTGAGATAAATGCATTGAAGGTGTTCACAGCCCAGGTAGCTTTAGCAGGCCTCACTGGCTTCAACATTGCAAACTGAACAAACCACACACAGTGGTTAACCACCACATGTCATATACCAGCACTGTATGCTGTCTTGTTTGTCACACACTAAAACCTACATACAAATATGCACATACTAACCTTCGCCAACATATATATCTCCACTCTTCACAAACAGTTGCAATATGTCCCCCTGTTCTATGCACATATACAGATGTGAATATGTATGACACATATATATTTCTCCGTATGTGTGTGGCATACAAACACAAGGTCCACACTGTTGTAAGTCCCTGGACCTCACAGCTGAACTGTTGGACCTTGCTGCAACACAAACAGGTGCCACATATGAACACACACTAACATCAGGGGGGTATATATGGCTACAAATGCTAGATAAGCATACTAGACTGCTACAGCAGTTGCCAGTGCTAAGCTACACTTTAATATGACTATCATTCATGTGTCATTCTGTCACACCCATGTTTATATAATGTCAGCGCTAATCCCCCCAAAAGCCATTGGCCGCACTACTGTACAGAACACAGATAACATGGATCAGATCTTTGACATTTAATGCTGAGCTACACATTTCACAGGTATGTCCCACTGCCCACAGGTGCACACTGTATTGTCCATAGCAGTAGTTAAGCAGAACATCTATGCATAAATAATTACTGCTGCTACATATGAATGGTTCACATTATGTAGACTATTCTTCAATAACATCTACTATATGCCAGTAAATACATATATGTCACATTCCTTTCCTTTGTATGATTTGGTAATATTTCTTTTTCTTTTTCCGTTTCTCTGTCTCTCTCTCTCTCTCTCTCTCTCTCTGTCTCTCTCTCTCTCTCTCTGTCAGTCTCTGCAATAGAGTGATTGAGTTTGTTGGCAGAGATTGCAGCCTGCTTTTGTAGGTATTTGCACATGAGCATGTGATGGATTCTGCACCAATTAGTGGCCACCACTTGCTAATTGCATGCAACCTGCTGTGTAGTAATTGCAGTAATCATTGTCATAGCAACCCAGTACTATAATTTGCTAACTCAGGTAGGCATGGCCCTTTCAGCTTTCCAAAATGGAGATCATCCTTGTTTGCTGTGGACATCATTGTTTAAGACAGAAGGTTGGTATAGTTCTTATATCAGAAGCCAGGGGTGTAGCCAGAGATTTACATTTTGTACTCAGACCTAATGCTGCTGCTTCCAGTATCCACTTGTCAGTGTAGAAATGTACTCATCCCTCAAAATGCTACCCCAAGATACATGGAAAGATGTACTTTCTTTTCAACTTTTATAATTAACTGCCATACAAAGCTAGTTATTGAGATGTATTCCTTTGGCACAAGAATTGTTTGTAAACTGCTATACTGTGAATATTCATTTACTCAGTTCTAAACAGTTTGTGCTTTTTTAGTGTTGACATTAGCACAAGCTGCTCAGAAAAACTGGACACATTTCAATACTGTGAGTATGCTTACCTACATCCTTGGTAGACCCTGCACACACAAGTATATTCTACATTTGGGATGGGGTGCAGAAGTACAGAGAGCATAAGTATTATTGTGTGAATTGTATCTTGCTGGACTTACAGGGTTGCTGTATACATGTTAGTTTATCAAGGCAAGTAGTCTGTCTGCGTAACTCCAAACTGTGGACCTATCCACATGGTAGCTAGAGAATAGCCTGTTATCGTTTGTCTGTGCACCACACAGGTCTTAGCAATAGAGCAATGGCATTGTTACAGTGGGTTGCTACCAGTATATGGCTACATCCATTTGTATTTCAGTGTTGTATTCCTACATAAGGGTATGCTTCCAAAACTCCTTCCAAAGCTATTTGCACAGTGAGTAACAGCAGAGAGGCTGATATGCCTCTGTGTTTCTGCCTCTGCCAGACCTCTCAAACAATCAGGTACATATTTGAACAGACTCAGGGAAAAGTAAAGGAAAAGTCAGGGCCACCTTTAAAATATTAGTGCCATTAAGTTGAAACATTGAGAGAATCAGAGCATATGAATTAATATGCCTTTTCTGAAGTAAAAGAAGTGTCTAACTTTTAATTATTGTCATTATTCATTAAGTGTAATTCACCACCTTTCTGGCCAAAGTCAGTAGTTTTAGGAGGGATTTAGAAGGACAGAGATAACATTTGTGTCAAAATCAGAGACATCCCTGAAAATTAGGGACAGTTGAGAGGTATGGCCTCTGCCCTAAACAGATATGACAGTGTTTGTCCTACTGTGATACTGTGTGGGGTTGCAAAGTGATGGTGTAACATTATTTCCTGCTAGAATGACTGCTTCTCTTATCACAATCATGTAATGTAATCCCACAACAACTGTTGGTAAACATCCACAGAACAAATTGTATGGTATGGCATTCCTATTTTTCCTTTACATTCACTCATTCTAATGCATGATATATTTATTTCAGCACCAACTTGTTGTATATCTACTGTGGCTTAGTGGTGCTTCATGTTGTGCAGTGTGTGCAAGGTCCAGGGTTCGAGACTGACAGAGGTGTTTTATTTTGCTCCTGAGCAGAGCAAGGGCCCTCACATACAGAGTGACTAAGGCACTTGTAAGCAGTTGTGCGTGGGGTTGCATGGTGTTTAGCAATGCTTAGCTAAGCACAAACAAGCTCACACCCACACAAACCCGCTAACTACTGCTTAATAGTGCTTACTCCCGCTAACCCCCATGCTCATTTCTTTGAAAGAAAAGAAAAAATGGGGAGATAGGAAAGTGGTGAGAAAGGGGCACAAAGAGGGAAAGACAGCATGGAAAGTAGCTCGGGATGTGCAGGATGGGTGTAGGGAAGGTCCATAGCTGCCCATTTCTTTAACAGCAACAGCTGTGCATATGGAATAAATTTGGAGGTAGATATGAAACCTTCAACCCCTGAGAGAGGGGTGAGGACAACAAAGTATGTTGTAATGCCAACTAAATTACATTTTATGTGTCCAGTGGGCATGTGTGCAAAATGGACAGCTATGTATGGGGCATAATTTTTTTTTGGGAGCAGATTGCCCTTTTTTTTCAGGTGATAGTGGAATGTGGGGTAGGGGAAGTAGGTATATTTGGGGAGGTAGGTTGGGGAGGTAAACAGACAAGACAAATAAGATGCATACAGGAGCAGTATATGACACATGTGGTGGGTGAACACCTTTGAACGGGAGGAATGTTTGGAAATCGCAAGCTCATGAGCCCACAGATGGAAACAGTGGGACTGAGGTCCCCACCCATGGGCAGTCACCACTGCACCTTCACAGCCCAGAGGGTGGCTGTGCTGAGGGCTGTGTAGGAGGGGCAGGCTGACCCGGGAGTTGTGCCACTCGTGCCTCAAGCTGGCGTAGAGGTTCTGCAACAGAACATTCAATCTCTCTATGCACCACAGCCTGGACCATTTGAAGGGTGATAGGTGGCCCTCCTCTGCCCATGCTTGCACGGGGGGGGGGGTGCTGAGCCCCATCCCCTGCAGTGCTTCCACCTGAAGGTGGCACAGGGCCAATGGAGGAAGAGGTCCCAAGCTGGGCACCGGACCTGCTGGTGCCAGGTGCCATGGCCAGCTGAGGTGGGACAGGTGGGTCCACTGGGACCGGTCTTCCCATATGAACTATGTTTTGGAGGGTTTAATAAAGATATGGGTTAGTAACAGTCAACAGCATTCCCAATTAGTTATAACAGCATGCAGAAGTATTCCCATTAACCCAACACACCAGATTTTCAACAGTTAAAAAGCAAGCATAACACATGCATATATAGAACAATAGTGGACATTACAACAGCATGCAGGTTGAATTGATGGCAACAGACCACCAATATTGTGGTATTTTAACAGGGCACATGCATAGAAATAAATGCAAATATTTATAAACCAATATGACATATGTCCCAACAAATGTTTTGAGATTAGACATACCGATTGAGGTGTGGAATTGCATTGTTTATGCACATACAGTAGGGTGGAAAAGGATATCTCAATTAACAACTTATATATCCTTCTAATTTTCACTACATTCCTATTAACCGCAGTTATATGTCCCTTACATGTATTATTACACTACCCAATGTCCTTATATTGTGCAATTGGATTTTGCTAGATCATTATATACATGAGCTGTATCTTACATACAAACTCTCCAAGATGCAGATATTACTGCTACATATTTTGAGAGTTGCTCACACACACTACTGCTAAGATGGTACACTGACAGCTGTACTTTCATATAATTATCTAGATATGTTCAGGTGAAAGTATCAGTTATATGTTAACAGCTCCCTACATTTCTGGCAGCACACTGACATTTCTGGGGATCACAATACCAAGCTACTCATGTGCCAGATTAACCTGTACATGCTGGGCATGAACCAACAGTTGAGGGCTGTAAATATGCATAAAAGCTACTGGCACTCCCTTCATCCACGTTATATGGGCCTACCCAAGTGTGGGTTAACACTGCTTAATACAACAGTACTATTTGTAAAATGCAACATTAAAACAACTTATCAAAGAAAATGACACAGACGCACTCCAGGATTTATACATTTATTAAAGGATTATTACACCTTTATTTATTGGGTTAAAACACTTTTTGAAGGCTCTCTCGTTTATTTTATATAACAGTACATGCAGAATAATTACTAACCTGCCTGATGACGCAGCCTTTGCAACCTATCTTCATGGGCTTGCTGATTCATAGCCCGGACACCTGCAGCTGTGAAGTAAATGCAGTGATATTGAGACATACCTATCCATAGTATAGACTAGCATAGCAATTCTTAACTACTTAATACAATGGCTACTTACTCAGTACTGGGGCATTAGGCATCGCACAGGACTCCTGGATCCACTGGTCCAGTTAATCCTCTTTACGTCACTTCAGGTCAGAATAATGGTGCCTGACCTGCTCACCAGTCCGAGGAATGCCAGTGGCAATGGTGAGATCACGAGCAAGATTGTTCTAGTACTCCATTTTATATTGGGTGCCCTGGTACTGGCCCCGCAGGAGTCTTTCCTCATGATTGTGGACAAGGAGCCAAACCATTACTTTGGACTCCTCAATGCCCCAGCATTGCGCTTGAAATCAAGTGCCTTCTCCAACACCGGCCATGCTGACTGTAGAAGGGAGCTACAACCAGTTATGGCAAGTATTCCCGCCTGTGGAGCTTAAATATGCCTCATTTCCTGCACTTATTTGTGATTGGCCAGTTTTGAAAAAACTCAGCTGTAGGCACATCTGCTTAGCTGATGTTGCCAATGTTTAATATTCCTATGATAGATATGTGTCTGTTGAAAGGGCATGGTTATGAAGTGCTGTCATGGCTTAGTGGTTATGTATTGTGACTATAGTGCACGGTATCCTGAGTTTGAGCCCTGTCACTGCTTTTTATTTTCCTACTGGCCAGACCTGAACGGTTAAGGTACAGTAAAGGAGGTGTGGCCGTGTTTAGCTGACTTTGCTCAACTTTGCCCAACTTTGCCCAGCATTGCTCGATGTTGCTCGATGTTGCCCAGCATTGCCCAACATTGTTCAACGTTGCCCGACGTTGCGCTGCTTAGTGCGGTGCGCAGCTACACGCAAGTACGTTGTAGTTGTGCTGGTTGGTGCGGTGCGCAGCTACACGCAAAGACATTGCGCTTGTTAACGCAGTGCTCAGCTACGAGCAATTGGTTTTAAATATGCTAAATACTGCTAAAATGTGCGTGGCAGTGTTTTATATTGCTTAAAATAAGTTACTCATGCCTCAGAATGCATAACCATTTCACCTCTATATATATATATATATATATATATATATATATATATATATATATATATATATATATATAATTCGTTCACTACTACATATAACATTTGAATGCTTTTTACAAAACTTTTACATGATAAATGTCAGGAAATATTTTTGTATACAGATTTCCAACAGAAAATGGAATGTGCAGTAGTGGAACTCGAACTGGGAATGCCTCTTCTTTGTGCGAAGGCTCTAACCACTACACTATTGCTATTTTGCTTAATTTGCATATATTTTTCTTATTATCCTCTTTGGTGTCTAAGCTGCTAACTGTAGCTAAGCAATGGGAAAACCCACACAAACGCGCAAATACGGGCAGCTATATCGGAAATAAAACAAAAAAAAATTTCTTTTAATTTTTTAATTTGTACGAGGTTTAACATATGGGGGAGTGTAGTGTTACAATGTACTCGCTCATGTAACTCAACATTTCTTGAGTTTCGTCATTGCAGGGGTGTGGATTTTTGGACTGCTCGGCAGTCCGACACGCCCCCTACACTTGTCCATGCTCTGTGTAAGCTTTAGAGTTGAGGCAGGGCATCCTCATTAATATGCATGGCGCACTGCCATCATACTCTTAGACTGGCGTTTCCGTGTAAGATTAATCTAGTCTTACATGAGAGATTAGTAAATCCTGGCGAGTATCAATAGCTGATGTGGTTAAATCAAAAATATTGTTTAAGACAAATTGTACAGAACAGCAAAGGTATTAAGAAAAGAAATGTGATTTATGTTTCCTGTTGCATACGTTCCAATGTATTCTACAAAGCAGAACATCTAGATGTCTATCTAAGAGTACTTATGAGCATGTAGATACCTTTAGGAATCAGGATGGAAATAATGAATTTTCAAAGCATGCTTTGGATTGTACAGTCAGTTATTTTAAATTTGCCATTTTTGAAGAGTTTTTATTTCTCCTTATGGCAAAGAATCTGCAGAAGAACTGTTCAATTAGAAAGAGTTTGTGTGGAAAGTGAAATTAAATGCTTGCCAAGTACCAAGTCTTAATGACATGGAAAAAAATTAAGGTTTATTCAAAAAGAAGGGGGTTGGATCATTGTCTCAGATCTTATGAATTATTTTGTTCCCATGACTAGTCTGTTCTCATGACTGCCTTGCAGGTTGTATAAAATGAATGTGCTTGTTATAATCTGAAAAAGTCTACTTAGAGGTGAAAACATTTAATTTTTTGAAAGTAGAACTACAGTTTGCATCATTTATTTTATAAATTATATCACAAGATGCATACTCTGCTTAAAATTCCTAGTGGAGACTGGTGAGGAATGCCAGAAAACTACAGGCCAACACTGTACCTTTCTTCAATGGAGATAGGGATAGCATTACTAACACCAGTAAGTGACAAGCCTTCACATTGCCTAATTGCCCCACCAACCCATATGCAGAATGGTAAGAAACAAAAACAACTTTAACCTTGCCAATTTCCAACAGGAACTAAACTCATGTAAATAGTCAAATCTAAAACACCTCCCCTTAGAAAGAAGCAGTTGTCTACTTCAACAACAAATTCCTTGAGATCCTTGACTCTCATGCACCTGTTCACTCAATAAGAATAAAGGCAAAAACTGTGCCATGGCTTTCCAAAGAGTCCTAACTAGAAATCACCCTGAGAAACAAAGCATGGGTGTTATGGCGTAATACAAAAGACTCCCAAGATCACAGTAGATATAGGCAATCAAGGAATGAGACTAAAAAATCCATTTTACAACACAAAAAAACTACTACTATAATCTACAGCAAATAAATCAAAACAACCCTCAGAAGTTTTGGGCAAGTTTAAATAAACTATTACATCCTGGACAAACTTCCACCCCAACCCCTGCAGCCAGCATTGATAAACCACCTGAGGAAGTCTCAGACAGTTTTAACCAATTCTTTATGGAGACAATCCAAGCCCTAGCTAGCCAACTACCTCCAAGCTCTCCTGGCCCTGAGGACACCACCCCCAACTCTCATTCAGATTCCAACTAGTTGCCACTTCACTTATCTGACCTTGATCAAAAAATTAAAACCAACTACTCTCTCTGCTGATCTACTCCCTGCCGAGTATCTACAAAAAGCAGCTGATGTCATTGCTTACCCCATCTCTATACTAATCAATCGGACCATAGTAGAAGCCAAAATCCCCACCATCTGGAAAATATCCTATGTAATCCCACTTCATAAATTAGGTAGCTCTACTGAACTATCTAATTATAGGCCAACAGCTATATTATCTCCACTTGCAAAGATTATGGAAAAATGTATTCATAGACACCTGCTGCACCACCTAATTCAAAATAACCTTATGGCAGACACCCAGCACAGCTTCTGACCTCACCACAGCACTACTTCAGCCCTCCTAGCCTTCTCCAACACCATAAACCATAATCGCAACAATAATAACATATCCTCTGCCCTCTTCTTGGATCACTCCAAGGCACACATAATTCACATAATCAGTGTGCCACGCAATCACAGCCCTTAAGGCAAAATAACATACCCAACACACTAGTAATAGGCGACTCTATAGTCAGGCACACTGATGTCCCACTAACTAGGCTGGACAAGGAGAAGGTTACAGTTAGCTGCCTGTCAGGAGCCAGGATCTGCCACATAACACAAGCACTCAGGTCACTCCAGAACAAGTACAAATACCACTATGTCATTGTCCATGTTGGTGTGAATGACCTGAGATGTTCCTCCCTGGACTTCATGAAAAGAGACACGGAAGAGCTCTCTGATCATGTAGCCCAGGCTGGTATGACCCTGATCCTGAGTAGCATCCTGCCCTCACCAAGAATGATGCCACAGTGTAAAGAAAAAAATTATCAATTTCAACAATTGGCTAAGTTTTGGTTGTCATTCAAAGGGGATCCAGTATCTGTCCACCTGGGATGACATGCTCGACAAGCCACGTTGCTTCACAAGAGATGGCTTGTACCTGTCACCCTTAGGCTTTCGAATACTGGCCAAGGCTCTTGCCACCCCCATAGTGCCTTTTTTAGGCAAGGCTCAAAAGACAAACCCACTACCATAAATAGCACAAGTAACCAAAAACTGAGGGTAATGCTACTCAATGCCAGACGTCTAAAACTCAAAATGCATGCACTTGAGGCACTCCTCAGTATGGAGAACACTGACATCTGTGCAGTAACAGAAACCTGGTTTAAGGCTCCTAAGAGTACCCCAGCACTACTAGGCTATAACTCATACCATGCCTTTCAGCCACAGAACCAAGACCGAAACACAAAAGCCGGGGGTGTATCCATATTCATCAAGAATATCCACACCTCCAGGTTAGGGGTGCAGCACAATGCATCAGAGATCATCCATGTGCGACTAACAATGGGCAAAACTGCAATCCACATTGTAGCTTGCTACAGATCACCCACCATGACCCAGGACCCCCATTCTGCATTTCTGAAGACAATGGAAAATATGACGGTCCTACCAAACACCCTAATACTGGGTGATTTCAATTACCCAAACATAAACTGGGAGAACTACTCAAGTACTAACTCCCTTGCCAAACGGTTCCTAGAATTTATAAACTTGAATGCCCTAGATCAACTAGTCAACATCCCCACCAGAGGGAACAACATATTGGACTTGGTCATCACCAACATGGGTGACCAGTGTTCCACACAGGAAGTCAACCCCTCGCTGGTTAGATCAGACCATAGACTAATCACTCTCGATATCCACATTCCACCCCCCCAATCAAGGAAACCATTGTGAAAAACTTTTCAAAAGCAAACTTCACATTACTTAAGACCGAGGTGGAAAGGTTCACAGCCCCCATGCTAAAGGATAATGCTGTCCAAGCTGCTGAAACCTTTACAAAGGCACTCTATGAGCATCTGCAGGAATGCATGGATCGTGCTATCCCAAGTAAAACCAAGAATCGCTCCTCCAAGAAAATGAAAAGAGTCTGGTGGACCCCTGCCATAAACAAGCTATACAACAGAAGGAGGAAACTAGCACAGAAAAGAGTAAAATCCCAAGAAGGAAAGACATCCCTGATCAGTACCAGCAAGAAACTATGATCCCTCATTAAATCATCCAAGGCTAGTTTCGAAAGAAAGATTGCCAATGACTACAAAGATAACCACAAAGCATTCTTTAGCTATGTCAAGAACCTAAGTGGAAACTCTCAGATCTGCTCTGACTTAGTGCAGAATGGCACAAAATACACTGAACCGACTGATATTGCCAACATTCTGGCAGACAGATTTAGTGCAAACTTCACCCCCCTCTAACCCCTAAAGGGCCGATAACCATACCAGAAGAATGTAGGGCTCTGTCAATTACTGACACACAGATTAAAACAGCCCTATCCAAAGCCAAAAACACAGCTTCAATGGGACTGGACGGTGTCCAAGACTGTGTCTTACAAGAGCTCCAAAATGAACTAACCCCTCACCTAAACACACTGTTCAAACTCAGCCTCTCTACAGGCTACGTACCCACAGAATGGCGCACAGCAGCAGTTATCCCGCTCCACAAAGGTGGAGCCACAACGGATCTTGGGAACTATCACCCTATAAGCCTGAGTAGCCTGGTCTGCAAGGCTATGGAGCGCATCATCATGGAACTCATTAACAGAAACATTGGGAACCTCCAAACCTTGGACCCTATCCAGTTTGGCTTTGTTAAGGGCAGATCATGCCTCCTAAACCTGGTGGACTTCTTTGAGACAGTTACCAAGGCATTAGATGAGGGGAAGGAGGTCCACACAGCCTACCTAGACCTCACAAAAGCTTTTGACACCATTCCCCATTCTAGTATTATAGACAAGCTCACCAGCTTGAACATAAACCCCTACGTCATGAGATGGGTTGCCAACTGGCTCATGGATAGAACCAACATGGTGAGAGTTGCAGGCTCTATGTCCGACTCTAAACTGGTTACAAGTGGCGTCCCCCAGGGCTCAGTCCTAGGACCCCTCCTGTTTAGTATATACTTCTCAGAGGTACAAGAAAGCACAGGAGGACTATGGCTGACCAAGTTCACAGATGACTGCAAACTAGGGGCCATAATTAATTCCATGGCTGATACAGACACCCTCCAGAAGGGTCTCACTGAAACGGATACCTGGTGTCTAAATCATGGCCTCAAACTAAATGCCAAAAAGTACACAGTCATCCCCTTTGGAAAAAACAAAGTACCCACACCCTCCAGAAGGGTCTCACTGAGACGGATACCTGGTGTCTAAATCATGACCTCAAACTAAATGCCAAAAAGTGCATAGTCATCCCCTTTGGAAAAAACAAACTACCCACAAACTACCACATAGGTGGTAGTCCCCTAAATACAGAAAATGTAATAAGGGATCTGGGGACCCAAGTAGATAGTAATCTCTCCTTTGATAATAATATTGCCAAGGTGGTTAGAAAATCCTTCTATGTGGCCCACCTAATCACAAAAGGGTTCACATCTAGAACAAAAGAGGTTATTGTGCCTCTCTACTCATCACTCATTAGACCCATCATAGAATACAACACCCCATTTGGGATGTACCTTACAAGACATCTGCAACAGCTGGAAAGACCACAAAAGTACCTCACCAAGAGGATTACTGGCCTCAAACAGATGCCCTATGCAACCCAACTCAAGAAACTCCAGCTGTACTTGGTTGCATACCACTTATTCAGAGGTGATCTCTGCCTAACATAAAAGGCCATGTCCAACCCAGAATTGATGGACATGCTCCATCTAAAAAAAAAAAACAAATCCCGAAGAGCCACACGCTCTAGAGATATAAACCTCACCACAATGATACATAGGACATGCTGGAGGGATAGATTCCTGTCCCAGAGACTCCCCATGCTTTGGAACAGGATTCCAATATATCAGGCAGAGCCCCTCACTAACACTCTTCAAGAAAACCTTGACGGGTGGATGGGAAACAGAAAATTTACCCTGGGGATCACTGCAGTGGCTCTGCTGGACAGTGGTGCAGGGAACTAATGGCTCTGCTGGACAGGGGCACAGAGAACTAATCGAAGGGGGTGGCAAAAGCCAACACATTCTGGCTAGGCTCATAAATAGCCTTGGGCAGATAGCCTAGTACTTATCTATGAACCTATTTGATATGGTTGATCACCAACTTCTAATCCACACCCTGAAAATATTCTGTCTAGATTCTAAAGCCCTTCAATGGTTCCAATCTTATCTGAGTTGCAGACAGCAGGCTGCCCTTTCGCAAAACAAACTATCTAACCTCCTACCCAACTCCCTTGGTGTACCACAGGGTTCTATACGAGGGCCCTTTCTGTTCTCCATTTTCATCAATGACCGTTATACTGTTATCCCAAAAGTCAGCTGTATCCAATACGCTGACAACTCCACCCTGATCTGCTCGGCCACATCTCAGATAGAACTATGGTCAGCTACCCAGAACACCTTCAACATAATAGAAAACTGGCTTTCTGGTCGTCGTCTGATCTTAAATCCTAAAAAAACAAAAGTGTTACTTTTCTCACCAACTCATAGGTCTACTGCATTTTCCTTTATCATAAAATCCAATAATGGCACTATAATCTCCCCAGATACCTCTACAAAACTACTAGGTGTTATCAAAGATAACAGTATTAAATTCAAGCTGCATGTTAATCAAACTATCAAAACCATCAATAAAAACTAGGGTCACTTTACAGAATAAAAGCTTTCTTAACTCCACCTGCTAGAATTGCCATAGAGCGCTCTCACCTACTTTCAACTATTCTGTACGCATCCCCTTTACTCTGTAATTTAAACAAGTCTGTCCTCATCAAACTTTCTATCTGCTACAACCACATTGCCAGATTTGCCACTGGTCTGCCTTATAGGACACACCACTGTATCAGTCTAAACCAGCTTGGATAGCTAGAACTGCCCAGCTTGATCCAGCATAACCATTTGATTATGGCATATAAAATTCTTTACATTTCGGGCAATACTCCTGCACTAAAAAACATTATCACCCCCTATAACAATCCCAGACCTCTTTGATCTTCTAACAGACTGCTAGTTCAGACTATCAAAACTAATAACTCAGCCGGTGACTCTCTCTTTGTGAACTCTGCAGGTAGATCCTGGAACTCACTCCCAGCTGATATTACTTTACTTACCACCCTGAGTCAATTTAAGATAAGACTCAAAGAATATTTGACACTAAACTGGCTATGTCAATGTATCAAACCAGACTAACTCTCCTCTACTATGAGTTAATAACTATAATTTAGCTTAGTTGTGTTATTTAATCCAGACTTACACCCGGGATTATCTCTAACCTTGGAATTTGTATAACTTGTTAAGTATGTAACCACTGTATATATTGCATCTGTAATCTTAACTGCTTATCTTTTTTTCTCCCCGGGCCTCCACTGAAAATGGACATGAATCCAGTCGGACTATCCCGGTCAACAAATGTAAAATAAAAAAATAAAATAAATAAGTGTATGCCTAACCCCTGGAATCTTGTAAAGAATAACTTAAAGGTAAAAAAATCTGATGGCAGCATTGATAAAGGTCATACGACAACTGTGTTCACACTCCATTATATTAAATCAATGGGTGATAGTAGTAATAGTTGATGAGTACTAAATGTTTAATATATGTAAATAACCATAAGGGAAAAGACTTGATAACAAATTATCTGTTCATTGACATAAAAAATAGTCTTTAAATGAGCCCTGGCTGACATGCCATACATAGATGGACCTCTGGTTATGACACAGCTGACCCAAGTTCAGCTAACAGCCTAGGGACTGGAAGAACTGGAAAGACAGTGGCCTTCCCAGTTTGCCCAATCAGAGATGGAAGGGATTCTGACTGCAATGTGACATAGTCTTGGTTATGGGAATATTGCCACAATCACATGGCAAATTACTGTTAACATGCCAGCATTGAAAGGGGGACTGTATATATGCACAGCAATGTGTGTGATGTTAATAGCCCCTCCCACTTGTAGCATGCAATAGTCCCTTGGCATTCAGGACAGTTTATATGTCACTGACAACTTCACAGCTCTACTTTTCCTTTGCAACCCACAACTAGTGTGGTTTTAACGTTTGAGATAGAGCCAGGAGACTTCCAGGTTAAAACGGTGCAGTTCAGCAGTTGATGGTAAATTACAGGACAAGTAAAAGAGGGCAAGAAAAGAAAAGAAAAGAAAAGAAAAGAAGAAGAATGGAATCTTTGAATTATGTAAATATCAGCAACTGTTAAACACAATACAAGATATAAACTTTGGTTAGGGCACCATAAAGTGGTTCCTCAATTTCCTATAAAACTGGATATTTCATATAATATTCCAACATGAAAAGAGAAACACACTGAAGTCATCAAAGTACCATGAGTGGTGCTTTAAATAATAGCCCTTTATTTCTCATGTTGATAATTACATAGTCTAACCAAAGATATGTTGATGAAAGCATCATTCCTTGCAGTTGTGCATAGCAGAAATCTGTTTCTACCCTTTTCTAACACTTCTTATAATCTTCCTGGAATATTTCTACAAAATAAAGTACCACTGCTTACTTCTCACTGTCACAAAAGTGTGCTTGTCCTGGAAATGATTAGGAGGATCTGCATAATTCAGAGCAACTCAGTGGAGTGCTTGATTTCATCCTTTTATTGTTTAGAGATATCTTGCTCACCTGTGACTATTGAATTATAAACAAACATCTGGGAAACAATTACTAGTGGTGCTAACAGATGACATAAATTATACTTAATATGCTTATGGGGCAATTTATCAAAAAAAGTGACTCAACTTAGTCTCAATAGTCTAAGAAAACAATATCAACAAGCTTCAATAAATAATGGGAAAATAAGTGATTGAATATTTAGTTTTTTAAAATAGTATTTACTTTACTTAAGAAGTATGACACGACAAGTACTATGTTATGTAATAGCAACACTGATAGCTGAGATGTTGAAATATGAAACAATACTGAATGTTCTGAATGCTTAGAAGTGGTGTTAGTACACAATAATATTCAGCTCCAGACTGTGTTAATGATATCTGATAATGGCTCATTTCTAGTAATAAAATTTTTATGGAAAAAGAAGATATAGCGAATCCATTGATCAATTTTGTGTTGTGTTGCAATAGCTAATGAAAATCCCCAGACGTGAATATATTTTAAACCATAGCTGTTAAATAGGGTTGGGTGTATTTAACCTCTATGTACCCGAGATAAAAAAACATAAATGAAACTGTCAACAATTATACCAAGTTATGATATTAAACACATGCAGTATCTTTTTAGAAGTTACCACTAAATGTTGTCAATATGTGTAGGCACGTAAACATAATAACTAGCAGAATGTTAAGTATACTTTCTATTAAAATGTCTGTCCTCATTTTCAAACTGCATTTATCTGAATCTTAAAACTAAGGAACAGGAACTCAATCACTCATTGTGCCGCCCAATAAGAAACAAAAGCAATGAATAAACTTCTTATAATTATTTTATGGTATACAATTAAACCCAGATTAAATATAAACCTTGGAAATTTGGGGGTGTACATTTTCCAACTATAGAAACGTATGCTAAACAGCTATGATTAAAATGATTTTCATTGTTTAGATATTAATTAGAAATCAAATTAGAAAATGTTATATTCTCAATTGTTGAATGATACAAAATTAAATTCTTTAGATTCAATAAATTCTGAATTATATAATCCTTTTTTGTTTTTCATTTGTAGGTATATGAAGCTCCTATATATTCCTCAACTAAATCTACTTATTGAAACTCACACTTAAAAATATTTAAAAAATAATATTCAATAACTCAAATTATAAGTTTTGGTTTGAGTCTCTTATTCCTTTTTCATTGACAAAAAATTATTAATAAACTACCCGGCCAAATATTTAAGTCTTGCAAAAATCATAATTTGTTGTTTGGTTATCAATGCTTTGAAGAAAATACAGTTAAAACAATTGAATCTACTTGCTTAGATTTTAATATAAATACAAATGAGATAACTTATTTACAATTAATTTAAACAACAATTAAAACTAAGTTCTCTCTCATCCAATTCTAGATATGTTGAATTTCCAGAATAGATGCACATTTTGTTTGAAATTATTCATAAACACCAAGAATTTGATAATTGTATCTCAAAAATGTATTTATTATTAAGAAAGGATAATTCTAACTTAAATAATAACTTTTGGAGCTTTTTGATTAAGGTGTAGTTTACAGTCTTTACTGAATAAAATAAAAAAAAAACTTCTCTATTAAAAATACATCTTTGACCCTTTACTGGAATATATATACTTGGAAATGTTTGTTTAGAGCTTTTTTTAACTCCAGTAAGTGTTGCTAAAATGAGAAAAGAAATAACTATCAAATTTTGGAGATGTAATAAACTTATTAAGGCTAACTAGTCACATATGTTTTATGATTGCTTTATGTACATAATTTTTGGGTAAAAGTTAAAGACTTTTTAAAGCATTATAGAATGATAAAGAAATGATTCGCTTTAATATATTGGAAGCAGAAATACAAAAAAAAAATATTTTATCTAAGTTGGACTATACCAGCTGTGGCCAGGAAAACTATCACAAGAAACTGGAAAAGTTCTTCAGAATCAAAATTTGAAGACTTTCTTATCCTTCTGAGAATGCAGCAATCAAATAAACTATAGTAAAAGTGAGAATAATCTATCCTAAAAGAAAAGAATAACCTTTGGATGGAGGTTCTGGTGCTTATTTAAGCAGCCTCTTCATCTATTTAAATATTTTAGATTGTTATTAAGATTTCTGACATTGTCTTGTTAAATCTATTTATTTTTCTGGTCTCATGCTTAATGTACATAATGTAAATAGTTATTATTCATCTTTTTTCTTTAAAACATGATTTATTTTAATCATATAATATATAACATTTAAAATGTTATAAAACTTGTAATTATTATTATTAAAAATCTTAATAAAATATTTCAAGAAAAAACTACAGGGCAGGTGTTTTTCTACTGCAGATAAAATCAGAATGTATGCTGTTTCTCACATTTTGATTTGTTGAATGCTGCAGAACTGATCTAGTGAATTTATAAATAAATAAACAAATAAATAAATAAACACATCAACAAACAGTCAAAGAAACAAATAAACAAGTAAATACATTGCAAAGTAATTTAATTTTATGATAATGTTCACTATTACTGAACACCATACCAGCAAAATGTTAGATCTGTATCTGATATAAACATTAGGGCCTCCTTCCAATTTCTAAAGCTCTTCCTCCAAATGTAGTTTTCTAACCCTCCCTGGAGTTGGTGAATTAATTTTGTTGCATTATTAAGTAATTGGCACTAAAATTTTTAGCTTGCAGGGACTGACAAACAAGCATGTCTAAGGAGTATGCAGAAATGTGAGGTAACCATAGTCGATCTCACTTAATAGATAAAGTCAGTTACCAATTTCTTCTTAGATACTTCCTGCATGTGATTATAATAAAAAGTCTATTATATACTTTCAGGTTTTTCATAGTATTTATTCTGAAAATGTATCAAAGATGTCTACAATAAAATATGTTTTTTTTTTGCAAACATATTCTCTTTGTGGCATTCATCTTTGCTATGGAAGGAATGTGTAGGCTTCCTAACTTCTGATCTAAGCAGGCTGTGTTGAATTGCATGTAGTCATACAGGTATAGTCAAACATTTACATTAGCAATTCTCCCAAATAGCAAAAATAATGAAGTACAGAAAAAAGTAACATGTAAACATATAATGCTAAACTTAAAGTGTTAATGTACTAAGTACAAAATTGCAGCATCTATTTGCCAGGTGCTTGCTATCCTACTGGTGTGTCGTGTTACCTTTCAAGGTTAATATCAGTGATTTGAGCCTACCAGTGGGAGGTTTATTAATATCATTCAATGATGGTAATGCCAATTAATTATTTATTTAGTCAAATTTCACTTTAACAGGAATTTACTGTTGTGTTGTGTAATAGGACTTTCCATTACAGCAGAAGCTCCTCCCACTTGGATCACGCAATAGTCCCCTGGCATTCAGGACAGTTTATATGCCCTGGTGGAGAATGTTTAATTAGAAAGAATATGTGTGGAAAGTGAAATTACACTGAGGCTGGGATTCATGAAGCTCGGCGCAAGGCCGGCGTAAGGCTTGCGCCGGCCGTGCGGTGTATATATGGATTAGTCACGCCATATGCATATTAATGCATCTTATGCTGCCCGACTGAAAGAACTCCAGCTCTATTCAGTCTCATACCGCTTGCTCAGAGGTGACCTGTGCCTGACATATAAGGCCATGTCAAACCCTGATTTGATGAATATGCTTCACCTCAAAAAATCTAGATCCCTCAGAACCACAAGGGCGGGAGACTTAAACCTTGACACGGTTATTAATAGAACATGCTGGAGGGACAGATTCATCACCCAGAGACTCCCTATGCTGTGGAACAAAATCCCGGTACATGTGAGGCAGAGCACCTCGCTGGCCTTGTTCAAGAGGAATCTTGACCAATGGATGGGGGATCGCAGATATACCCCAGGGATTACTTCAGTGTCACTGCTTGACAGAGGCACAGCAAAATAATAGGCATAGTTTTAGTCAAACTAAAGGGGTGGCGAAAGCCAAATAACTATGGGCTAGGCTTATAAATGCCCTTGGGCAGATAGCCTAGTATGAACCTATGAACCTATGAACCTATGAACCTAATGAAGGCACACAGCCACCACAGCCATGTGCATAGGAAACGTGCATGAGTGCAAGGGGTGTATTGAAGTTGCGCAGGGAGGCGTGTCAATGTCGGCTGTTGAGTAGCAACCTAAACTACTGAATATTATATTCCACCAGCAATAGTAATCGTACCTATCAGTGTCCGTTGTTACTGAAATGTATGCAAAGCATAGTCCCTGCGAACTGAAAATGAAGAATCAAACACAATGCATGGTAGGGAATAACGGGTCCCTACCCTTGAACAAATGACATGAAAACCATGTGCCCGTTGTCCAACGTAGTGTTGATAGCTATACCATGTGGAAGTGAAACGTATCATATGTTAGCACGCAGCCAGTTGGTAAGTCCAGTCCAACGGAGAGGGTCACCAGCCGACCCATAATGTGAGGGAGGGAACATAGCTGTGCAGATGTGTCCATAACAAAATACACAAGGAGAAATGTATATATATGTAGTGACCGTATGTCTGAATCATATCCCACAAGTCATGTAACAGTCACATACAAAAGGTATGTCCGTATTTCACATACCAAATGTGATAGGAAATAGTATATGCATGTAAATGAAACAGAAGGAGCATATAAACAGCCATAACAATATGGACACATGTAGGCTGAAAGGAACAGTATGATCAGTACCGTCGACCAAGATTACCACCTGTCCCACTTTGCGAGCGACAGTCCCTCTGTGGGCAGATGTGTCCTGACACAAACATTTAAAACTGGCAAATGTCCAGAGAATATAGGACATAATTGTTCTGTAGATGTCATGCAATAGTTGCATTAAACATATTTCACTGAACGTATATTACATAAATGTCATAACAAACAGAATAAGATACCGAAATGCTACAAGAATAAGCTTAGATATAGGCAAGAATTGTAAGTTCTATCTGCCGAACTGACCGTGGGTATGTGTCAGCCTGTAAAATATGCTGTGTTCACTGCAAATGTCACAGTAGAGTTGCCACCTTATCAAATGACCAAAGTAAGACATGTTTGGTGCAGACATCAGATTTTACAGGCCGACACATACCCATGGCCAGTACAAAGGACAGAACATAACTGTTTTGCCTACAGAAAAGCGTATTCTTGTAGCATTTTAGTTGCTTATTCTGTTTCTCATAACATTTAGGTATGTCAGATACAGAATAACTGTTTAATGCAACTATCACATAAAATATAAGAAATAATTTTGTCCTAAAATCTCAGGACATTTGCCATGTTTACATTTACATGTCAGGACACAACTGCCCAAAGAGGGACTGTCCCTTGCAAAGTGGGACAGGTGGTAACCCTATGTCACACTGTGGCCAACTGAAAAGGTGGAAATACAACCGTCGACTGTGGGGAGGCATTGTCCACAACAGTCAGACATGTGTAAGGAATAGCTTGGACATAGGAAAAGGTGCCATCCTACCAATGAGTACAACAGGCTGGCAAAATCTGGAAGGCAGCTATATAATCTGAATGTGTATGTGACACAGTCAAATGGGTAGTACCTGGATACACCAACCAAGTAATGAAAGTGAAGTATGGGCGTGTACCTATGTGCGTGAGATAGAGCATGTGGAAAGCATACATGGCAGGGTAGTCCACACAACCATAAAGGTACCCGACATATGTAGGGTAGTCAATATGTAACTCTGGCCGTGTCATGGGCCAACAACCAAAGTAGTGCTCTATGGCGTGTGAGGAATTCGCGTGTGAGGGGTGGGTGTTTAATGGTAAATTCTTCAAAGGCGATACTTTGTCATATGCAGAAAAGGTGAACCGGAGGTGTATGAGGGGGCAGTGGGTGAAGTGGAAAGAAACACAACCACATGTAGAAACAGCTGCAAGACAAGCAGATAGGCCATAGTATTAAACACAATCCCACAAACATATGAATATGGAAATATGCGAGACAAATGTATAGATATGTCACCATCACATACCCACAGATTGGTCCTGATGGAACTGGCCATAACAAATGCATTATTTTCTTATTATTCATCTTTCTTTTATTCTTCTTTCTTTTACTCATCTTGATAGTTAGCATTCCTAGTAGATTGTACAGTGTGATGTTATTTGCTTTCTAGTAAGAATGCCATACAATTTAATCAAATACTTAGGGCTTCAAGAATCTTCACTTAATAGTTTTAATAATTTCTGATTAGATTGGATTCCTGTTTTTATATATATTTTTATATGGTATGCTTATACTATATATAAATTTGTGCATGATGTCAAGTCGGTATACTGCTGTTCTTAGCAACAAGAGTTACCTCTATTTCTAATTTGCATAATTAATTGGGCCTTTGCCGCCAATTTGGCTTATTAAGTAGGGTGTGTTTGTGTATATATACTGATGCATTTTTTAAAACTATCATAACCTGAAGAAGCGCACTTGTTAGTGCGTGAAAGCGCTTGTTTTTATTGAAATAAAACAGTTTTTTATCATCATCGTGGTGGTTCCAGTAATTTGTTGGAATACTCAGCCGCTTGTTTTTTTGCTGGTACCTTTGGATGCTTGTGCTTGGTTTCGTGCTATTAGTTTTGGCTCTCCTGCTTTTGCTCCTAGCCCAGCAGCACACGATGGATTCACTAAATATTGAACTTGATTACGTTCCGGGTAAGACTGATATCGTACCTAATTGGAATGAATTGTTCCATCAGAGAGAGAACCCTCTGCTTAATTATGATAATAAAGCTACTACTCCATCAGCAACAAACAACAATACAGAGAATGTGCAGGAGTTTTACATTGCTTTAAGGAGCTTAGAAAATGATTTGTATAAGCTCCATAGGCTTATCTGGCAAAGGAAGCACTTGGAGGCATGCTTACACTTCAAAGTCATCCCGCGAGGCATGCGGGTTCTCTGTATGCCGAGCTACGGAGAAGCGCACCCTGAGCTCCTTCGTAAATGGCAACAGCTGAACTTGGATCTTGGTTACAATTATTTGAAGCTTCTCATTGAATATTTCCTGCCGATAGAAGAGAACCTTATAAGCAAGGTGGAAGGTGAGCACAAGATTCATATATCTCAGTTCAAAAGTGACTTTTGTGTGACTAGAATTAATAATATGCTGAGGCAAGTAACTTTTTATAGTAATAAATTGGAGCAAACCAAGCTAAAGAAGCTGAAACGTGACTGTGATGACTTCCAAACTGGCCATATCTTCTTATGGCCAAGGTTTAATGAAGCGGCTGCTTCTGGTGAAGTTAGTGACTTAAACAATATAACGGTTCATGATGCTAATAGCACTGTTGCTAGGACTGAGTCTAACAATGATGTAACGAATAGTATGGGGTTGAATTTGTCACAACCCGATGGTGAACTAACATCGACCACCTCTTCTTTACCCTGTAATCAACAGGGTTTGAATCGTACTACTGGAGGAGCGAGACCTAAAGAGGCGCCACGTTTGTATAATAATGAACATAAAGCTACCCATCCTTTAAACTCCCCACTACCATTCAAACAACGAGCGTCAACACGCTCAACAAGCAGGGGGAGAGGCAAGCGCAAGATATCTGGCGACAATTGGGGAACCAGGAAAAAGAGGCTTTAAATACCTTGTTCTTTAATATGTCTTCTAGAGTATTGACTGACACTGACTGCTCTGTATTGAACAAGGGGCTTTCTTTTATTCCCTCCAGAGGGAGTGAATTATCGGACACCTTGATTGCACTTCGCAAATTTACTAGGAAAGTAGCCCTCAAGCTGCTTTTTAAAGATACAGCGAATTCCGTTGCTGATCATGATACTGCGGAGCTAAAAAGGAAGAGCTTGTTTGTGCCACCGCTACCGAATTCTATTGAAAGCTTCCAGAAAGCTTGCGAACATGACTTTTATGTTTACTTTAGTGAAAAGCGACATAAAAAATTGTTTGTGAACTTGACTGTGCTTCAGAAACAGAGCTTGGATGCCCTGTGTAAAGATACTGGTTTAATGTTTAGACCTGCTGATAAAGGGGGGGGCGTCGTAGTAATGGACTCTACGGCATATGATAACTGGATGTATGACATGCTTAGGAATGATGTCGCTTATTGTCCAATAGATAGATCAGACGTAGTAATAATTATTAGGAATATCCATGATACACTATACGATCTCTTGATGTCCAGGTGTATTAATAAATCCCTGTATGAATACCTTGATATTGAGGCACCCTTGATACCGTTAATAAAAGGGTTGCCCAAAGTACATAAGGATATGTTTCCCCCACCCCTACGGCCGATAGTATCGGGCAGATTATGGGCCACTGAGAATGCATCCAAGTATGTGCAATCCAAAATTGGTCCCTTAGTTGAGAAAATATCTACAATCCTGAAGAATTCTTATAATCTACTGGATGACTTAAAAGAAGTGGCGCTATTAGAAAGGGTAACACCAGAAACTCTTATGGTGACCTTAGATATCAAGAGTTTATTTACTAGTATCCCGAATGATTTCGGTATAGAGGCAGTCAGGAAACATCTCAATCAGTATGATTATATTAGTAACAATGAGCAGTTTGTCATATGCACTTTGCTTGAAATGATATTAAATAATAATGTGTTTATGTTCCGAGATAATGTATATAGGCAGGCATGGGGGGTTGCCATGGGCACCCCTTGTGCAAATGCCTATGCGAACATAGCAATATATGAGTGGGAGAGGGAACATATATTTAATGAAGAGACCTTTATTAACAGAGCTATTTACTATAGGAGGTTTGTAGATGATATTATTCTCTTTTGGAATGGGACCTTAGAATCCCTGCAGGACTTTGTGGAATACATGGGGAATACAACCTCATTTTTGAGTTTTACACATGAGGTTTCCTTGACAAGTGTAAATTACCTTGATGTCTCTATAGTAAAAAGCGGTGAGAATGGATTTCTTACCTCTTTATACAGGAAGCCCTGTTGGAAAAATGGGATATTACACTATGAGAGCATGCACCCTAGATACATCTTCCCCAATGTGGTTAATAATCAGATGGATAGAGTTGCTAAACTCTGCAATACTGACAGTGAGAGAGAACGTCTGTTAGATCTTCAGGGGCAATGCTTTATGAATAGAGGTTATCCCACTCATTTGGCTATGAACTATGGAGGCAGTCATATGAATGCTCCCGAAAATAATTTTGGGAAGAGATATAAGTATCATCATCAAATTAGATCACAGAAGGGCAAGGTGCAATATGATATTAAATATACTAATGATGTCAAGTACATTAAAGAAATTTTGGCCAGGAATTGGAAATTATTAAGTATGAATAAGGAATTATTGAATATAGTAGGCAAATGTCCAACATTCAGGTATAATAACTGTTTTAACCTAAAAAGGATGTTGTGCAAAGAAAAAGTTTCATGCATACCTATAGATGTGAGAACTAACTATAGATTAGGAACATTCCCTTGCAAGAAATGCTGCATATGCAAATATATCACTAAAAAACAGGAATATGTGGATAGGAAATTGGGTGTGAGTTTCACCCCCAATTTTTATGCAACGTGTGACACCACTAGTGTAATTTATTTAGCCACTTGTAATAGTTGCGATGCATTTTATGTGGGCCTCACAACACGCAGATTTAAAGATCGTGTGTATAACCACATTTATGATATACGTAAAAAGAATGATAATAATGCATTGGCTCGGCACTGTCAGGAGTTTGTGACTCATGGCTTTAGTTTCAGGGTGCTTCAAATTTTGTACCCTAACAAACGTGAAGGTGACATATTGGGAACCCTTGAATTATATGAATTAAGATGGATCTTGACACTTAGGGCGCATTTAGAACCTGGCCTTAACACATCAGTTAGTATAAGACCAGCTCTGTTATAAAATTATGTTACTTCTCTAGTCAGAACTGTGATATATATTAGCCATTTCATGTGTATATTATATGACATATTTATGATGACTTATTGCATATGAGTGAGTTGGTTTTAGAGTAAGTAAGTATATTTGTTTGGCTGGAATGTTATGATTTTTAACCTGTATCTTTTGCCCTCCATACATATTTTTTCCTTCCCCCCCCCCCTTTTTATCTTCTTTCCCTCCCTCCTCCCCTCTTCTTCTTTCCCTCCCCTTCCCTTCTTACTTTCCTTTCCCTCTCTCTCCCGCCCCCTTTCCCTCGCCCCAACAACCCTCAAACCAAGCCCTTCAACCCTTTCCCTCCTTCCTTCCCTTCTTTCCCTTTTCCTCTTCTTTTCTTTCCACTTTTCTTCACTTTTGCTTTTTCTTATTATTCATCTTTCTTTTACTCATCTTGATAGTTAGCATTCCTAGTAGATTGTACAGTGTGATGTTATTTGCTTTCTAGTAAGAATGCCATACAATTTAATCAAATACTTAGGGCTTCAAGAATCTTCACTTAATAGTTTTAATAATTTCTGATTAGATTGGATTCCTGTTTTTTATATATATTTTTATATGGTATGCTTATACTATATATAAATTTGTGCATGATGTCAAGTCGGTATACTGCTGTTCTTAGCAACAAGAGTTACCTCTATTTCTAATTTGCATAATTAATTGGGCCTTTGCCGCCAATTTGGCTTATTAAGTAGGGTGTGTTTGTGTATATATACTGATGCATTTTTTAAAACTATCATAACCTGAAGAAGCGCACTTGTTAGTGCGTGAAAGCGCTTGTTTTTATTGAAATAAAACAGTTTTTTATCATCATCGTGGTGGTTCCAGTAATTTGTTGGAATAAACAGTCAGACATGTGTAAGGAATAGCTTGGACATAGGAAAAGGTGCCATCCTACCAATGAGTACAACAGGCTGGCAAAATCTGGAAGGCAGCTGTATAATCTGAATGTGTATGTGACACAGTCAAATGGGTAGTACCTGGATACACCAACCAAGTAATGAAAGTGAAGTATGGGCGTGTACCTATGTGCGTGAGGTAGAGCATGTGGAAAGCATACATGGCAGGGTAGTCCACACAACCATAAAGGTACCCGACATATGTAGGGTAGTCAATATGTAACTCTGGCCGTGTCATGGGCCAACAACCAAAGTAGTGCTCTATGGCGTGTGAGGAATTTGCGTGTGAGGGGTGGGTGTTTAATGGTAAATTCTTCAAAGGCGATACTTTGTCATATGCAGAAAAGGTGAACCGGAGGTGTATGAGGGGGCAGTGGGTGAAGTGGAAAGAAACACAACCACATGTAGAAACAGCTGCAAGACAAGCAGATAGGCCATAGTATTAAACACAATCCCACAAACATATGAATATGGAAATATGCAAGACAAATGTATAGATATGTCACCATCACATACCCACAGATTGGTCCTGATGGAACTGGCCATAACAAATGCAACACACCTGGATGCATAATGGCCTACCCAGCATACCCTCCAAAACACACAACCTGCCACCATACCAGAACGTCCAACAAATCCAGCCGTACTTGGTCCACTGGTTTGTTGCAGAAACAGCTACACACAGTGACCCCTATGCATATGTAGTAGGTATTGTCACCCTAGGCAGTGTCAGGATTGCAAACCATGTATCCCCTGCATGTAAAACCCCCTGCACATTTTCGTGAAGCCACAAAAATCTTTGTTATCTAACTTGTTTTGGTCTAGTCTAATTTTTGGGATATCCCTCATGGGATGACCAACTTGTGTAAATAGTAGAATGGGTATGATGACATGATGTCCAATCCAGTAGATATCTGGACACAAGTCAGAACATGCAGTGGAGGTCCATGACACTGTCCAGCCCTAAGTGGGCATGCATAACCTACCACCCAGGATAAAATACCTTCCCATGACGCACGTGTCCAGACACGAATAGGAGGGAGAATATAATGCACACATTTGCAAAGTGGAAAATGGCATGAGGGTGAGGAAGACACTGACGTAAACAGGTCAACCCTGATCAAGTGTGAGGGACACTGACTGTGTGCAGTCATGACCGACCATACCTGTCAACCTGTGTGAGCAAGATATCTGGACAGAGCTGTGAATATAAGTGACAAAGGTCCAAAAACAGGGACAATCTGTAAAGATAGCTCTTAGAAACATAGACATTTGATAGAATAACAGTTTGCACATTGGCATTAATGTCTGGAGTATGAAGTCTGAAACCCAACTGTCTGTCAGCACGTTCCAACTGCAGTCTTTAATGCTGAGCTACTGCTGTGCCAGAACACAACAGCGTATTACAGAGGTCTGTGCCATACCAATCAACTGTCCCAATATTCGCAGAATGACTAGGGTCACCACCTGTCCCACTTTGCGAGTAACAGTTCCTCTGTAGGCAGTTGTGTCCTGTGAAAAAAATCAAGACATAGCAAATGTCCTGAGAGTTTAGGACAAAGTTATTTCCTAATTTTCTTTAATAGTCGCATAAAACAGTTATATATGAAACTTCTATATGTTATGTGAAGTAGCATAAGCAATTCAAATGTTACAAGAATAAGCTATTAAATGTACATAAAAGGTTAAAGTTCTGTACTATGCACGGCTGTAGGTATGTTTTGTCTTGGAAAATCTGACATCTCTACAGAACATGTCCCACTTTGGGCATTTGAAAAGGTGGCAACTCTAAGAATGACCACAGGTTCGCCCCATAGTATTGGTGTGTGCCTCCGACAATCTGCACCAGTGTGGTAAATAGCTGAGGATTGACGTCACTAAATAGAGACATATCCTGAGTTTAAGACTCCACAACCTGCAGAAAAGTCATGCTAATACAAAACCTAGTATTCTATCAACGTTCTAAGCTTGTAAGAGCAATCGTTAAAATGTGTCCCTAATTGTCCCCCCATTGTGTAGGTTTTGCGCAGGTTTGGTGCTCTAAGAGGTTGAGAGGTATAGTCCGTACATATTTACAGTAACAATCCTTCACACTTATGTAATGTACAACTGCATACCTGTAGTCACTTCATGTCCAAAATAATAATCCCCGTATGACTGTATACAGGTAATAGTCAAATGTGAATGGGAACACCCCTCACCGTGGGGTATGGACTGTAACAACCCCACCCATAATATGTAATGCCAACAGAATAAGCTGCTGACAGATGCCCAAACACCTGTGTCTATAAACACAGGTAAAACTTCAAAATAGGGAGATAATCCCTGTCCATATGCTTCGTCTGACATTTGAATCTGGCCAAGGAAGTTCCGTTCACCAGATGGACAAGTCCAAACCCAGATCACTACATGAACACTCTGACAATCAAAGACCTGTATGTGGCTGGACTATATGCCTTGGTGTTCTGCATATCCTCGGAGTGATTAACAATGCAGCTGGAGTCCACAGCAGTAGGCAATAGGGAATGTGTAATATGTAGTACCGCCTTTTTCTCAGCAGGAGAATGGATGCCTGTGTTGTAGGTGAAGCGGTAAGGCGTATGTTGATGTAGCTAAGTACTATGGGTATGCATATCAATGAGGGAGAACACCAATAGAATAGTGGTTCTGTCATCCGGCCAACGTGAATGCAGTCCCGGTTGACCTATGACCACTGCACATATAACTTGAAAGTGTAATGAATGCGTTCATGCTGTAAGGTGTAAAGGTGAACGTGTGTTTCGCAGCAGTCCATAAACTGGAATACAGATATGTAACTGTTACGATCAGAATTATGAAAGTTCACGTAAGCACAATTAGCTGTGAAACATATGTAACCCACAATAAGGATATGCAAGTGTGCCTGCGCATGTGTAATCTGCTCACAGAATAGAAAATGAATGGTGTTTTCCCCACGTTCTATGTACATGGTGTATACCTGTTAACCCCATAAAGTACGAAACCGGACAAAGCCATGACAACTGGCACAAATAGGGACAATCCCCAGATACTGCCCTAACAAACATAGAAAGTGGATAGAATAACAGGTGTGTCACTAGCATGGATTCTCTGAAGGGTATGAAGTCGTAACCTGAAATGTTTGTCATTATTTACTAACATCAGTCTTTAATGATATGCCACTAACTTGCCAGATAGACACAAGGTTATGAGAAACGGACCAAAGATTAGAGGCAAACAGCTGTACATGCAGTGGAAATCTGTACAGTTGAAAGGTATGATATGGAGATATATATACACATATATCCACAGACATAAACCAAAGCAAATTATGAGATGAGGAATGTACAGACATTTGTATATATGTACATATATATATATATCTATACACACACGATACATGAATAGATATATACACAACAAACATATGTCCCTGTACATATAACACATGTACATAAATAGGTCGTGGTATAGCTATTATGGATAGACAGATAGACATGCATGAAAGGAGAATACACTGATGCTTTCCAAACCATTGCCCGGAAAATACCAGTGTGACAGGGCCTACAAGTTCTACACGTTAAACATGAATATAGGTGTCCTTTGCAGGACCCCAAATATTGATCCTGTATGAAGTGCGAACCATCATTGATGCAAAAGAAGTCACAAGTGCAACTACGATATAGGTGTACATGCACCAGTAGCAGGTGCAAGGGTAATAACACATGGGTCGATAGAATGTATGACGTACGACCTGCTACCCGCAGAGTGGGGAGTGCTTGGAAGTATCCTCACACTTTATCGCTCACATTAAACATGTCTAATGGGTACTGTGGAGGGGTGTCAAGTATGGGAATCATGGGTATGCAGAAATGGGCCAAGGTGTTGGTTGGCACAGATCTATTAGGTACGCCCCATGGGAGTGATCAATATACCTATGTGGGTATATTACATGCCTATATTCTCCAAAAAGGTGCAACCCATCTACTGGATACTGTGTAAACCATTGGGGGAAGATGTAGGGACCTATATCAGTGTCATGTAGGCGATTATCATGGATGGACATGCGTACGACCAAGATGGTAACCATACCTGCCAAAATGTCAGAATAAGACAGCTGGACTAAGGCATAGTACACGAAAGACAAATAGGGACTATATTAAATATACCCCAGACAAAGTCAGAATGTTGATAGAATAATTGCGTAGTCAGGAATACAAATGTTATGAGAGTTAGTAATCATGAAATAGAAATGTCAGTCATGATTACCTAACCACACAGTCCGTCATGCCTTGCCAGCAATCTACCAGAAAGGCACATTATCATGACAAATGTAACAGAATCATAGGTCAAACCTCGGGGCATATACCCATAATGTGTACAGGTGAGAGGTAAGAAGATAACCCGTCCTAATTAAATGTACAGAGCTAGTGATACTAGGTGGACAGGTGAGAAGAAAGACATCAGGTCAAATGACAAAAGATGTACAAGTCAAAAGCATGTATTTCCACAAATGTGAATGACAACGTATGCCCTGTGAAAGTCAATGTGGAAGGTTAATAGACTCAAAAGACATGTGTCCCTCAGGGTGTCATGCAGTGTCACCTATACAGTGTCCAGTCCCCCATACTCGTACGTGAGCACTGCCACTGATGGAAAGCGCAAATACCGGCGTACACATAAGGTACATGATAGAATAATTAGTGTGGATAAGCATCTGTTGGCCTGTGTGAGGAATATAACCCTCTGGGTGGGTGTGTCCTGCAATAGGAATGTAATGGCAACTGGCTTGTGATGGCGCCATGTATTGTCTGTATTGGTGTAAGAAAATTGATTTCCAGTATCAGAAACATACCTCGCAACTGTACGAATGTGCAGATGTATGCCTCATATGTGTGGTGTGTTCCACTTATAATCTGAACCTGTCTGTCAAATAACTGAGAACTGATGTAATTAAATAATGATAAACATATGAGTTTAAGACCCCAAATCCCTCAGAAAGGTCATACTAATGCAAAACCTATAATACTGTCAACTATCTACGTTTGTAAGAGCAATATGTAGAATCTTCCCCTATTTGTCCCCCCATCATGTTAGGCTTTGTACAGATGTTTTGCTCTAGAAGGTTGATAGGTATAATCAGGAACAGATACATGTCTGAGGAAACAGCATTATCGACCGCAAGATAACTCAGAAGGTATGAAAAGCGCTGCAGTAGGAAGTTCAGTATTGGCTGCAGATATGTGCTGACATGTCAAATGACAAAGCAGTCACCTTTACCAATAATGACAGTGGGACATACCCATAGCCATGCATATACCACAAAAAGACATAGCACACAGCAAAGCCTAGGCCATGATACATGAAGCCTCTGGCGTGTATGGATTGAGTGAGAGTACAGCAAGGAAAGATGACTGCCAGGCTATTCAGCAAACACCTGTAGGGGAGTGCAAGACTGCCCGTAACATGAACATTGCACGGACAATGTTGGGATTTGCAACATACCCCATTTGTATGTGTAAGCTATGCAAATGATGTAATTATGTGATACATGAAACAGTAAGCTGTCCGTGCAAGAGCAGAGTTATGTGCAGAAATGTACCCGGATGTTATGTGACTAACGTTTTGCACGTTGCTAAACAGAGCAATGACAGCTGCAAATACAGTATGAATACAGTCGAAGAAGCATGCCAATGTCCAAGTCCAAGGCCAGTGGCGGCTTTGTCCATTGGATATCAATAAACCAGTAGTTGTCCTCCCCCGATCCCTGGTGTGGAAGCGTAGCGCAGCGCCACGAGAATGCGCTGTGCTTCAAAACAAGACATATGTATAATATACATACAAAATGTAGGTTTAGTTAGATGTTAGTACTCCATGCAGATGAATGGCAAGCTGGAGACAACATGGCTACTGCGTACTGGTTCTTATGTGTGGAAGCGCTCTCTCAGAGATGTAACAAAGCATTTGTAGGCAATGTGAGACA
The DNA here is from genome assembly GCF_019279795.1 of Protopterus annectens. Taxonomy (NCBI): domain Eukaryota; kingdom Metazoa; phylum Chordata; order Ceratodontiformes; family Protopteridae; genus Protopterus; species Protopterus annectens. The sequence continues at coordinate 255,691,997 of NC_056738.1, forward strand.
AGTGAGGCTGAGGATAGTGAATCACAACATGTCATGCCATATGGGCCAAGCCTCTACAGTGTAGTGTAGGTTAAGGGATTATTAGAGTAGAAGATAGGTGACAACATGAGTGTGTATGTATAAAACTCTGTAACCTCACTGGAGCAGTGTCACATGTGTGCTGTCAGTACTCAGTGGAAGAGGCGTGTCATGAGCTATCCTAGGGCATGTCTGGTGACTGACGGTGTACACCATGGATACCACCGATGTGACCTGCAAACCTGCCCACAGTGTGTCTGTGCCCTTGCGCACCAGTAAGCCTGAGTAAGCATGTGTGCGCATGTATTAGCCCATGTGCACGTGTGGAGTGTGGAGTGTGGAAGAACGAGTAAGCTAGTGTACGAATGGTGAAGCCCGTGTAATGTCATGTATGTGTTTGTAAGCATGTATACATGTGTACTACATACATCACACACGTACTGCACACACAGACATACATGCTGCCAATACTACACACATCAGTGAAATGGCACATGGATGGAGAATACATCATCAGAAGTAACAGTGCTGTAAACTATGCTACAGTGATGGTCATAGCTGCAATGCATCATGCCTGCTGATATACACCTGGAAGCAACACACCATTTGTTAACAGCATGCTAACATCAATACAGTGGAATAAAGCCACTGTGTGCAGCAGCACCATGTTAGTCAGATCCTGCATCAATGTTACACATCACAGATGGTGGCACAGCTGACATCATATGCACAGGGTGTGGTGTTAACATATCCAGAGCTGTCATTGAGCCATCCACTGTACACGTAGGTGTGTGTGTGAGGGACAATGGTTATTGCATGGCCCAATGGTGGTGCAATGGGTGTGTGTATGTGATAGCCATAGCTGTTTGTGGTAAGTGTGTATTTCTGCATATACACAGGTACAGCATGTGTCAGCCATATACAGGAGGTTGTGGGACAGTCACAGACCATACCTGCCAGGCTGTAGAGATCCCCATTACTGGCCATGGACACCCCTCCATGCATCCAACACAACCCAGTCCTGCACCTGTCAATTTCTACACATATAGTCCTGGGATCTGTACCACAACCTGTGGATAAACGTGAGTCTGTAATGTTAACCTGAGGTGCATAGAATTGTCTGTTACTACAGATGGATATGAGCCATACTCACACTCCAATGTAATAACCACTGCTGACTGTTGCCGAAATCTGCATACAACCATTCAAAGGTGCTGTACTAACATTGTTTCCAATGCCCGTTTAATAACCAGCAACACAATAAACGGTCACTACACATGTATAACCCACGATCACTACAGCACACAGTATGTGCACTATCACAGAGCCATAGCAGATGTACATACATCCAAGGTGCTCACGTACAGATAATGCAGCACATTCAAGAGTGATAATCCCAACATACATATCTATATACAATATACATTATATATATATATATATATATATATATATATATATATATATATATATATATATATATAGATATTTACATACATATATATATATATATATATATATATATATATATATATATATATATATGTAGATACATACACACACACACAGACACACGTGGCAGGGTTGGGAGCAGAACACAAACGTAAGCACTGTACCACACGACAGCATTACGCAGTTACAGAACGCGCTGCCATGATCAGTGGATCACATGATTCACACAGACACACGTTTAGCCTGCAGACAGCAGCATCAAAGGCAAAGACGCTGCATGGATGTTATGGAGAGTGAATACTGTAAAAGCAATGTACTGTTATCATGCAGCTGGAAACACGCACACACACACACACACACACACACACACACACACACTTGGCAGGGCTGGGAGTCGAACATACACCTAACTATCCAAACACACTACAGCATGACGCATTTACAGAACGTGCTACCGAGATTACTAAGCACAGCAGTCCCAGAGGCAGACATCTAGGTGCATGTCATCATCCGCAAAGGCAAAGATGTCGGTAGGAAACTGCTATGGTGTGAGGCATCTAAAAGCAAAACTGTGCCCCCAGGCGGATGGGAACATGCGCGCAAACACACACACACACACACACACACACACTTGGCAGGGTTGGGAGTTGAACATACACCTAAATACCCTAGCACACTACAGCATGATGCATTTACAGAATGCGCTACCAAGATTACTAAGCACAGCAGTCCCAGAGTCAGACATCTAGGTGCGTGTCATCATCCGCAAAGGCAAAGACGTCGGTAGGAATATGCTGTGGTGTGAGGCATCTAAAAGCAAGACTGAGTCCCCAGGCGGATGGGAGCATGCACGCAAACACACACACACACACACACACACACACACACACACACACACACACACAC